>NC_053430.1:62115605-62153055 GCF_007990345.1 Gossypium hirsutum | reverse complement strand
TTTTTGAGAAACGATCAACAACAACTGATGCAACCTTAGCCCGGGAAATTACTACCGAATCCATTGAGCTGCCACGAGGACCAATAACTCGATCACGAGCTAAGAGATTTCGAAATGCAATAGCAAGCTATGTGGAACGAGCTTGGGAAGAGGGAGTGGCCGGATTTGATAGTCGTGCTTCAAACCGTTCAAAAAGGCGTTACTTGCAATTTATTGCAAGCTGAATTTGTTTCTTTTAATTAACTTGTTTTAGTTTAATAAATAAGTTGTTGATCAATTAATTTAACTTATCTTAAAGTTTTAATACATGAGTTAGTTATTGAACTTTATTAAATAAGATGCTTCTTAATTGATCTAGTTCCTAGGATTATTTATTGATGCATAAATTAAGTTCTTTAAATTATGCTTCTTTAATTAAACTAGTTGCTGGAATAATTATTGCATATATGTTTTAGTTCATTTATTTAAGTAAGTTTAATATGTGTTATGATTAATAAGTGTTTTAATGTGTTTAATAAACTCATTTTAATGTGTTTATTGCAGGTGACTTTTAGCTTATAGTGGTTACAATTCAAGGCTGTTACACATTTAATAAGTGGCTGTTCAAGTTCTTTTGAGTTACAATTAAAGGGGCTGTTAAAAAAAGGAGCTTAAAGATCATTAAAAGGAGTTTTTAAAGAGCATTTTATGCCCTTTAAAATTCAGCAGCAACTCTTCCACTTCAGCTATTTTTGGAGCTTTTAAGAGAAATTAATCAAGCCTTTGAATGTCATTAAGGAGCTGGTAAGAGATGGTGTCTATTCAACTAGCCAAGGACAACTCAAGAGTCATTTTCTAAGCCATTAAAGACATTCAAATCAGCTGAATTAAAGTGATTTTATGGAAGGAGTTATTTGGTTCAAAGAATAAGAAAAGACATCAGTTTTTTATGGCACATTAAGTGGATGTTTTTTGACCATTCGGTTACCTTGTTCTAGCATTATAAATAGATGTAATCAGCCATAGAGGGAACAACTTTTTGCTGAACATAGATGAAATATTTGAATTGTGAGCTATCCAATTCTCTTTGTTCTTTCGGAATTGATTGACTTATCAAGCATAGCTTGTGGCGTCCATCTTTTCTTTGTTATACGACCCGCCCTTGGAACGGCCATTGCATCAGCCTACAAGCGAGGCTCGTCGTGTTTGCAAGCTGGACGTAGCTCAATTATTTTTTTGTGGAGCTTCATTTAGCTCATTTCCAGCTCCTTCAAGTTCAATGAGCTCGAACCAGCTCAATTTCAGCTCCATATCTTTAAGACCTTTATTATAGTAGCTGAACTAATTATTTGCATCATTTAATTAGTTTATTACAGCTTAATTAATTTTTGTTGTTTAATTGGTCTTAAATCTGGACGAATTTAAATAAGCATGTTAAATATGTTTTTTTTTTCTTCTTCTTACATGTTATTAAGTCATATTAATTCCTACAGCCTATAAATATGTTTTTTATGCATGTTTTTAATGTGTCAACTTTATTATTTGTTTTAATTATGTCCTAAGGCTGCCGAATTTAATGTGCAGAATTTTAGTGTTAATTTAATGTGTCTAAACATGTATTTGATTGAATTGATGAATGTTGCTGCAGGTACATTACCCATGAACGTCCTTGGTGCATGAAAGGTATTAAAAGGAGGTACATGAAGGGGACGGCACATGCATGAATGGGAAAATGAAGTTGGCTGCTGTTTGAAGTTTTCTAGGTGACCATTCAGCCGAATTTATTGCTTACACATTGCTGGATACATCATGGCTGTTCGGTTCAAGGTGTTCATATTCAAGGACTCTTCAAAACTTGGTTTTCACACTCAAAGTGACTATTCAGCATCTCCTTAATTGCTGGTAATTTTTCAGCAATGGTTGCCAATTAAATGAGCTCTTTTAAGCACATCAACCGAATGTAGCTGCTGCCATTTATTCACTCAAGTTCCAAGTTCAATTATCCATCTAGAAGGTGACTATTGGAGCTCCAAGTTCAGCCGAATCTAATTAGTCCATTTAAGTGATTCATTTGCTTAAATTTTAAGTAATGTAAGTGACCATTCGGCTAGCTTAGGTGATTATTATAAATAGCTGAATTTTCACTTTGTAAGGGACTTTTGACATTTTAATTAGCAAATTGCTGCCAAATTTGTGAGGCATTTTCTCTCAAATTTCGTTTGAGACCCGTAAGACTTATCTAAGCTTTTAGTGGCGTCTTTCCGAGTCTTTTCCGAACTTATCACTCCCTAAACCCGAGTGTGGCGTTCACCTTTGATACCTTTGGTTCATACTTTACTAAGTATCGGGTCAAGGTCCTTATCAACCATTTCCAACTCAATTTGGTCCTATAAGTTTCGGGTCGACACTTTTCTTTAGTGTTGGCTCACTCTTGACCTTTTTGAACCATTACCATTTCGTACCAAATCCCAAATACCAAAACATACCAAAACCAAATACCCTTTCTTAGTTATCCGAAACCGAACTCTTCCATTCTATTCATGCCATTTCGACCTAAACTAAATCCACATTCAACCTTGCACGAACTTATCTTACTTCTTTATACACAAATATATTCTATCTTCTTCTTGTCTAATATACTTCTTCGTTTACGATCGGGAACTAAACGACTCGGGTTCAACTACTAAACCGAGGTCGTATCATTTTGGTATCAGAGCTAGTAAAAACGAGAAGTACGAGCACTCGAAGTCAATTTAATTTAGGTACGTAAATTGTAGATTCAAAAAAAAAATCGAAAAAAAAATTAATTAAAAAAAATATTTTGAAAAAAAAAATTACATACGGTCTAGGTGCGGACGAAAAGAACGTGAAAGATCCGTAAAAAAAAAAAAAAAAGAGTCTGGAGACACTTCAATAGAAATTTTTCCAAAATCTTATTCTACACCCTTTTATATCCCCCGTAGTGAAATTTCACGCAATTAAAAAAAAATTTTTTGATATAAAAAAAAAGTGTTTCGAGTTTGTAAGTTTGGTATTCTTTTCTATTCATCTTCTAAGCCACACTTAGCCTAAAGCCTTTCTTGTTTCTTTTAGCCTACCCGTAACCTAACATCAAACCCTTGTAAAGCCATTTGAAGCCGACCCACTGAACTAAGACTAAGGCACTACGAGTCGCTTACGAAATCACGAGAGGAAAGTGAGTGGTAAAAGGCACGAGAGTTACATCAAGTTAAAAGCCGAAATTGAGTGAAACACGAGTGGAGTGCCGAATTATTCTCTTTTTGAGTGACTTGTGAGTTTTTGTTGTGAGGTTGTAGTTTCATATATCAAGAAGCCCTACAATAAACATGGCCGAAAGGCAACCTGTTCGAAATGTGCCGGACTTGAATTTGCAAGCATTGCTACGCGAGGTGGAACGAATGTTCGATCAAAAGTTAGAACCGATTCAAGATAGACTTGATCGTGTGGAAGGAAGAGCCCAACGAAGGAGAACTCCCTTAAGCCCTCCAAGAAATCGAGGACGACAATCTGATTTAGATGATGAATCTTCCGAGTCGATTGAATACGAAAGTGATCAAGGGTCCAATGCGAATGTTCAACGAAGAGGCCAACGCAACCGAGGCCAACGAAATCGAGGGAGGTTCGATGATGACTTGAAAAGCATTAAGTTGTCAATCCCTTCATTCCAAGGCCGATCGGATCCCGAAGCTTATCTTGAATGGGAGAAAAAGATCGAGCTTATATTTGAATGCCATAACTATTCTGAGGCCAAGAAAGTTAAGCTGGCTGCTATCGAATTTTCGGACTACGCAATGGTGTGGTGGGACCAACTTACAACTAGCCGAAGACGAAATGGCGAGCGTCCTATCCAAACATGGTCCGAGATGAAGGCTGTAATGCGACGACGTTTCATCCCTTCGTACTACCATCGAGAGTTGTACCAAAAACTTCAAAATCTTACACAAGGGACGAGAAGCGTGGAGGATTACTTCAAGGAGATGGAAGTGGCCATGATTCGAGCGGATGTGGAGGAAGATCGAGAGGCAACTATGGCTCGTTTCTTAGCCGGACTTAACCGTGAAATTGCCAACATAGTTGAGTTGCAACACTACGTAGAGATCGTCGATATGGTTCACATGGCGATCAAGGTCGAAAAGCAACTCAAAATGAAAGGTGCCGTACGTGGTTATTCCTTTTCGAATGCATCTAAGTGGAACCAAGGGGCCAGTAAGAATGTTTCAACAAATCAATCAAAAGAAACTGTGGTGCCCATGAAGTCCAACAAGTCTGTGGCTGAATCTAGCAAAGGTAAGGCCATTGAAAATACTCAATCCCGAACACGTGATATTAAGTGTTTTAAGTGCCAAGGGAGAGGGCACATCGCAAGCCAATGCCCAAATCGTAACACAATGATCATGCTTCCCAATGGTGAGATTGAATCGGAGGATGAAGTAGACAAAAACGAAGAAGAAGTTCAACATCCATCCGAAAATGAAGATGAAGTAGAATTTGCTGTTGAAGGTGAAATGCTCATTGTTAAAAGAAGTCTTAGTGCACAAAGCTCTATAGGTGAACCGCAACGCGAGAATTTGTTTCATACCCGATGTTATGTTAATGGAAGGGTTTGTAGCGTTGTGATCGATGGCGGGAGTTGCACAAATGTTGCAAGCACACTTATGATCAAGAAGTTGTCTTTGCCGACCCTTAAGCACCCAAGTCCCTATAAGATGCAATGGCTCAATGAAGGAGTCGAACTTAAGGTAACCAAACAAGCCTTGATTTCCTTTTCAATTGGAAAGTACCAAGACGAGATTTTGTGCGACGTTGTGCCCATGCATGCGGGCCATTTACTGCTTGGGAGGCCGTGGCAATTTGATCGGCGAGTCAAGCACGATGGGTATTCTAACCAATATTCGTTCAAGCACAAAGGCAAAAATATCACTTTGGCCCCATTGTCTCCACAACAAGTGATGGAAGATCAACAACGATTAAAGCAATCCTTGGAAGATTTGAATGAACAAAAAAGAAATTGAGAGAGAGTGAAAAAGAAAAGAAAAATGATTCAAAAGAAAAGAATCGAGATTGTGAGAAAAACAAGATCAAAGAAAAAGAAAGTGAAAGAAATTTGAGTGAGAGAACGAAAAATGTTTTGATTAATCGTTGTCTTCCTGTCTCTTCATTTTTTCAGGTTAAACCAAGCAAGGAATTACGATTACATTATATTCCTGAGAAGAGAAGGTTCATATTGCGAGAGAATGGTAAAACCGATCCTCAAATTCATAATCTCAAGGATAGACAAGGTTTGGTTTCTGAAGAACTAAAAACATCTCTATTTTATTCAAAAGGTGATGGCAATCATGAAACTGACAAGTTTGATGAAGAAGTGAAATACTATTGGCCACTACTGAATTTACATTTGCAAAACTTGATTCGACTAAGTGATCTTGTTTCTTTTGGCCGATTAATATTTTTCCCACATCTTTGTTTAAAAGACTTTTTGTGGATTTGTAGTTATTCGTTAAAATCTATTCGTCCATTGGATGGGATTTTTCATGGTGAAGATTTGACCAATCGATTTAATTGTTTGATTCATGAGTCTTCGAATCCATTTGATGGAGTGTGTTGTGAGATATGTGTTTATTTGCATGAACTGTTCATATTCGTAGAATTATTTCCCATGTCTAGTTCCTTGATGAATTTGGAAAATCAATGTGGAAAGGTAAGGGTTATTTATATTTTTGAATTCGGCAATAGTTCTTTTGCTCTAATTGGGATTGAAAATTTGGAAAGAGTTCGCAAGTTTGTAGTTCATTGTGTCATTCATAATTTTCTCTATTGTGTAGGTGACACTTTGAAGTGGCTTTGCCCTAAAGAGGGAGGGCAAGTAACTAATCGGTGTTATTTTCAATCTCCTCATGAATTTCTGGTTGCTGGGCGCAAGTTTATCAAATTCAACAACCAAGGGGTCTTTGTTAATGAAAGTTTCTTTGCGAGCAAGTGGCCCGATTTGGGGACAAATCGCTCTAAAGAGGGAGGGGATGATACGACCCGCCCTTGGGAACGGCCATTGCATCAGCCTACAAGCGAGGCTCGTCGTGTTTGCAAGCTGGACGTAGCTCAATTATTTTTTTGTGGAGCTTCATTTAGCTCATTTCCAGCTCCTTCAAGTTCAATGAGCTCGAACCAGCTCAATTTCAGCTCCATATCTTTAAGACCTTTATTATAGTAGCTGAACTAATTATTTGCATCATTTAATTAGTTTATTACAGCTTAATTAATTTTTGTTGTTTAATTGGTCTTAAATCTGGACGAATTTAAATAAGCATGTTAAATATGTTTTTTTTCTTCTTCTTACATGTTATTAAGTCATATTAATTCCTACAGCCTATAAATATGTTTTTTATGCATGTTTTTAATGTGTCAACTTTATTATTTGTTTTAATTATGTCCTAAGGCTGCCGAATTTAATGTGCAGAATTTTAGTGTTAATTTAATGTGTCTAAACATGTATTTGATTGAATTGATGAATGTTGCTGCAGGTACATTACCCATGAACGTCCTTGGTGCATGAAAGGTATTAAAAGGAGGTACATGAAGGGGACGGCACATGCATGAATGGGAAAATGAAGTTGGCTGCTGTTTGAAGTTTTCTAGGTGACCATTCAGCCGAATTTATTGCTTACACATTGCTGGATACATCATGGCTGTTCGGTTCAAGGTGTTCATATTCAAGGACTCTTCAAAACTTGGTTTTCACACTCAAAGTGACTATTCAGCATCTCCTTAATTGCTGGTAATTTTTCAGCAATGGTTGCCAATTAAATGAGCTCTTTTAAGCACATCAACCGAATGTAGCTGCTGCCATTTATTCACTCAAGTTCCAAGTTCAATTATCCATCTAGAAGGTGACTATTGGAGCTCCAAGTTCAGCCGAATCTAATTAGTCCATTTAAGTGATTCATTTGCTTAAATTTTAAGTAATGTAAGTGACCATTCGGCTAGCTTAGGTGATTATTATAAATAGCTGAATTTTCACTTTGTAAGGGACTTTTGACATTTTAATTAGCAAATTGCTGCCAAATTTGTGAGGCATTTTCTCTCAAATTTCGTTTGAGACCCGTAAGACTTATCTAAGCTTTTAGTGGCGTCTTTCCGAGTCTTTTCCGAACTTATCACTCCCTAAACCCGAGTGTGGCGTTCACCTTTGATACCTTTGGTTCATACTTTACTAAGTATCGGGTCAAGGTCCTTATCAACCATTTCCAACTCAATTTGGTCCTATAAGTTTCGGGTCGACACTTTTCTTTAGTGTTGGCTCACTCTTGACCTTTTTGAACCATTACCATTTCGTACCAAATCCCAAATACCAAAACATACCAAAACCAAATACCCTTTCTTAGTTATCCGAAACCGAACTCTTCCATTCTATTCATGCCATTTCGACCTAAACTAAATCCACATTCAACCTTGCACGAACTTATCTTACTTCTTTATACACAAATATATTCTATCTTCTTCTTGTCTAATATACTTCTTCGTTTACGATCGGGAACTAAACGACTCGGGTTCAACTACTAAACCGAGGTCGTATCACTCCCCATTCCCAAAACGCCATACTACACCAAAGAAAAATTTTCTTTTTAGCCTACACATACACCCATACATTTTATCCCTTGTAACCATTTTGAAGCCGACCCCAAAGCACCAAGATGAGTCAAGAGAAACAAACTACGAGGTTACGAGAGTAAGTCTAGAGAGTGTGAGAGCATTTGAGAGTTGAAAAAGCCTAAAAATGAGTGAAAACACTAGTGGAGTTTCATCAAATATTTCTTTTCTGAGAGAATTAGTGAGGTTTGTGGTGAGGTTTAAAATATTATTCAAAATCAACATGGAATGAAATGTAACGCCCCCATGCCCGAAACCATCACCGGAGTCAAGCTTGAGGTGTTACTAAACTTATCTTACCTTTTAAACAACTCTAAACCACTTATTTTAATTTTTGGAATAAACTATTTTTCTACGTCATGGTTGCTTAAAAAATCATTTCTCGAGTTTCAAAACTCCAAATTAAGATCCGTAAATTTTTCCTGAAACTAGACTCATATATATATCTACTAATTTTTTTCTAGAATTTTTAACTTAGCCAATTAGTACAGTTTATTAGTTAAAGTTACCCCTATTTTAGAATTCGACTGCACTAACCTCTACTAACACTAACCACTTTTCTCCCTGTAAAAAATTCATATGACTATACTGTTTATTTCTATTAAAACTAGATTCAATAAGGATTCTAACCATATAAAGTACACCACCTAATTATTTTTGTAAAATTTATGGTGAATTTCCAAAGTTGGAACAGGGGATCTAGAAATCGCTCTGGCCCTATTTCACTAAAACTCAGATATCTTATAAAATACAAAACCTTTACCTGTTTTGCTTATTCCATATGAAAATAAACACAATGAGATTTAATTTCATATATTATTCACCATCAAACCATATCCTCATAATTGTCGAGTTTAAAAGTGACCAAGGACTGCTTCGTAACTTTAACTTCGGAACATTGATTAAGCCACTGAAGGTGATATGGCTTAGGGTGTTTGGTACAAGGCAACTTTAAAGAATCCACCAAATAACTACTCACTACATTCGAGCAACTCCCACTATCAATAATGAGTGAACATAAGTTACCTTTAATAAAACACCGAGAATGGAAAATATTGGTCCTTTGGCTCTCATCATCTTTCATCTGAATGTTAAGGGTTCAGCGAACTACAAAGCAATGGAAATTAGCAAAGTCCCCTTCTTTTGGTGGTCCGACCAACTCTTCGCCATTATCACTGTCATCCACAAGTTCTGGCATATCTGGATCTGTTTTATCAGAGTCGGAAGTGTACTCACCATTATCTTTCAGAAGAAGTAATCTCGTGTTAGGGCATTCCCTACTATAATGACCACGCCCTTTGCACTTAAAGCACTCAAACTCACGAGTCCTCTTCGCACTTGAATCTCCTAAATTGGGCTACTTAGAAGGTGTTTGCGTTTTAACAGGAGCCCCTTTTTTCCAATCTGATTGCTTGCTTCCATTACTTAAAGAAGGCTTGTTAGTAACGAAAGGTGATTTTGAGCTCTTAAAATCAGAATTGGAATTGTTACCTCGATAATATTGCGAAGTCGAGAAGGAACCAAACCTTTGTTCCTTTAGTTGTTGCTCGATCTCAATGGCTTTATGAACTGCTTCTTCCAAATCAATGTAAGTTTGTAGCCTCAATGTATTAGCTATCGGCCTGTTCAAACCATCAATAAATCGAACCATAGTTGTTTCTTCATCCTCCTCCACATTTGCTCTCTGAATGAGCATCTCCATCTCTTTAAAATATTCATCCACTGTTCTACTACCTTGGATAAGTCTTCTCAGCTTTGTTTTAATTTCTCTATAGTAGTGAGGTGGAATAAACCTTTTACGCATAATCTGTTTCAACTCATCCCATGTCGAAATCTCACCTTCATAATTCCGATGGCGGTTTACCCCAAGTTGAGTCCACCAACTTAATGCATAATCAAAAAATTCCAGTGTTGCTAACGCTACCTTTTCATCATCCGGACATTTATAATACCGAAACATAAGTTCAATCTTAGATTCCCATTCACAATAAGCGCCAGGATCATTCTTACCACGAAATTGGGGAATTGTGAATTTCGGTTTTGCCAAAGAAGGTTGCCCACGATCATGAAAATCATCATCCATTCTAGTGACACGTCGAGGGCCACGCCTCTGGGGTTGGTTATCCCTATCTTCTTTGATTGGATCTTGATATTGAGGTTCTTGATTGAATCGCACCTCATTGATGGTAGCAGTCAAAGCTCGAAGAGCAGCAGCCTGTTCATCCAACTATTGTTGGAATTTTTTAAATATGTCACTATTATTATCACCTGTAGACATTTTTTTTAAACCTGCAAAACACTCAACACTCAAAAATAAAAGTTATCAAACCTCACCGTTAATCACTCAAAAAGAAAAAATCAAATTCTCAATGAGGTCGAATTCAATCTTGTGAGTTCTTTATCAGAGTTTATATCAACCAATTAGAGAGTGTGAACCAAACTACCAAAGAATCCTAATTTGCACTAGGATGCCAAAAATAGACTAGACACCAATTGATTCGTGTTGCACCGAGGAAGAAGTTGTGCACACGTTTAAATCCTACTAACACAAGAAACAAGAAGGTGTTAGATAACGTAAAGGAAGAATAAAGGTAAACAAATGAAAACCTACAGCTAAGAATCAATAAAAATTGCTGAAAACAGAAAACCCGAAAAACTGCGGAGTAACTTGACAACTTCGTTCGAGGTGTTCCCGATCTCCAAAAATCATGAAATTAAATCTGGAGTGTCCTTATATATTGAAATTTTTGATCTGGAAATTTTGGGCACAAATTCAACCCGCACAAGATCGAGTTGCCAAGTCACGAGAAACTCCTACGAAAGATCCTAGACGAACAGATCTGAAATCAAAAACAAAGATTAAGATTAAACCGAATCAGATTTGAATTTAAAATTCCCAAATTCAATTAAAAGAGCAGCAAGAAGAAAAGAAATAGAATCGATGAATCAAACGAAATTGAGAAGAAAGAAAAGATGCGAATCTGCCAAGGAATTGATTCGGCCAAGAATGCCCAATTTCCAGCAATCAATTGATTCCCAAATTGAAAGAAATCCAATCGGCCAAACCCTAGGAATTGGGGATTTTTGGGTTCGAATGGGTGCTGCCAATAGGAGAACAACTTAAACGATGAGATCTTGAGTTTAATCAATGCTGGAAAACAAACAAGAACAGCAAAATATTAGATGAGAAATCGGCACAAGTATAAGCAAAGAAAAGTAAAGAAAGAAATCGAAAACAGCAAGAATTAAAGGATAAGTCCTAAAGATCCTTGAAATCCCGAAAGATTTCACAAATCTCTTCAAACGGCTCTAATCTCCCCTCCAAAGAATATCGATGGCAAGAAGAAGGTTGAAGATGGCTCCCACAATCAAAAGATTGTTAAAACAACTTCTAAAGAAAACTCAAGAGAGAATTCTTGGAGAAAACCCCAAAAAAACTTCTGCACTCAACAAATCTGAAATTTGATAGAAAAAATAATAATAAGATGTTTTTACAAAGGGTGGCTGGCCAATGCTTATATAGGCCTCCAACAAATCCTAATCTCACAAGTAACTAATAAAAATTAAACCTAATTAATAAAATAACAAGGTAAATTCGGCTATGCACTTATATGGGCTGTTTTGGGCCAAATTTTACATGTAATGCTCCTAAAGATTAAAAAAATTAAATTAAACAAGTAAGATGTTTACAAATTGGGCCCTTTGACATTTTGGCCTGATTTTCAACTAAGTATGAAGAAATTTCTTGATTGGGCTAAATTTTGGTTATTGGGCCTCGCCTTCAAGAATTTGGGCTTGTGATCCATCTCCTACCAAAATTGGGTCGTTGACGCTCGTAATGGAGATCCAATGCGTTTTGGCTGCAAGATTTGGTTTCTTGGACCAAGATTTCCAAGATTTGAAATCTTGATTTTCTTGATTCTTGAAATCTAGGAACAGCAAAATTGGGCCAAGATTCGGTTTCTTGATTTTCTTGAAAACAAGAAAGTGAATCTTGATTTTCTTGTTCTCTTGTGTATAAATCTAAGGCCTTGCTAACAAGCTCTTGAATGGTCCCATTTAGTTTGGACCGCATTTGTCGGGCCTTTGATCTTGTTATTGGGCCTTGTGGCAATTTGAGCCCATCACGTTCTTGAACTTGGATTGGGCCTTTATGACTCGTATCATTAAGAGAGGTAAAAGACACGAGAGTTGTAAGTGCAAAAGAGTGGAGGTAAAAGCCTAATCTCGAGTATAAACACGAGTGTGAGAGAAACATCTTCTTTTCCTTTTCGAGAGATTGTGAGGTTTAGTGGAGAGGTTTATTTTAACAAAGTTTTAATGTCACAAGAGTCAGATCACAACATGGAAGATCGTCCGGCAAGACAACCAGTTCGCAACGTCCCCGACTTAAACATGCAAGCCTTATTAGGAGAAATGGAGTGACTCCTAGATCAAAGGCTCAATCCCATTGAAGACCATTTGTTCCAAGTTGAAACGAATGGCCAATGTGAAAGAACACCCGAGGGGGTTAGACCAAGACGGGAGAGGCCAAATCAGAATTGGGGAAGACGAAGGGTCGAAGACGATGAAGCAAACAACCTTAGTGATCTTGAGAGTGAACAAGAAGAGTCCACTGCTAGTTTCCGTCGAAGGGAACCACGGCAACAAGGTCGAAGGCGAGAAGATGACGATCTTAAGAACATCAAGCTGTCCATTCCACAGTTCCAAGGTAGATCGGATCCGGAGGCCTATCTTGAGTGGGAAGAAAGATAGAGTTGGTGTTCAATTGTCACAATTACTCCGAGAATAAAAAGGTGAAACTCGCAGCTATAGAATTTTTGGACTACGCCATAGTGGGCTTGGAGCTGTGAGGGAATTCGGAGTGGCCACCCATTCTGAAAGTTTGATTTTCTTCTGGTGAACTGGACATCCTTTTATTTACATTTGAAGTTTTAGGTTTTTAAATGTAATAAGGCCGCTTAATTATTTTTGATGGTTTTAATATGTATTACTAAGATAGGTATTACTTATTTTAACTATTGAAATTGGATAGCTTTAGGGCGCGTCTTCAAAAACAACAATTGATTTCAAAATAACACGACAACAAGCAAAGCTTTCGCAATGAAAGTATTTTCCAAAATTAATCACTTTTCCTAAAAATGACTTAATCAAATCGGTTTCCTAGAAATATCCATGACGTTAAGGTGTGGCAATGGCGGTATGCATGTCTAGGATTGGATCCGAAGGGAGCTTGGTAATTAAGCAGTCCGATGGACTTACCACCTCTTTTTCGGTTTCCCACCTGGTGCACAGCTTCCATTCACTTTAACCTATAATGAAATTATCTTTTAAAACACTAAGTAAGTTTTTCTGGATCAACAATATAAAATGTTTTGAACGCTCCGATGTGGCATGTCAGATCCGGTCATAACATCTGGGCCGGGTTTGGGGTGCTACATTTAGTGGTATCAGAGCCTAGGTTGCAACAACTCGGCTGTGGATCGGGTCCAAAAAGGGTTTTCAAAACTTTATGCCAAAAAAGGGTATTTTTGGAAAAACCTGACTTTTGAAAATAAATTTTCTGTTTAAAGGAGATAATCTCCGAACTTGTTTTTTTACACAAATGTTTGGAAAATGGATTTCAAAAAGTCTAAATCTTTTGAGTTTATCTGAAAACGGATGAGGTGGCACACTAAATCCCCGACACTAAGGCTGTAAGTACTACTCTTTTCTAAATATTTTCCTGTAATATCTGTTTATACTAAAACCCTACTAGGATACTCTAGATAGGATGATTCTGAAACCATAAGAAAAGCTGATAAGAGACTGAAACTGTAGCTAGACTTCGATTCTGTGAAAACAAACCTTGAATTACTGTCTGATTCATAAAACATCTGTAATAAACTGGAATATTGGATTGATGCATAAAAAATTCGTAATCAGATAAATTGAAATGAGCACGAGATCTACTCGGGGAAGAGGCCGTGGTCGAGGCCGAGGTAGTACTCAAGCTGGATCTTCGTCTTCTGAACACATACCCACTGGAGTAGCACGACCATCACCGGTGGATGAGAATGGGCCGTATGAATGGGCCGCGGGGGATGATGCCCTGTCACAGGCAATGCTTCGTGTTCTATGTTGCATGTGCCATATCTGGGTCGTTGGGTGTGCACTTTGAGGAGATTGTAAGTGGGGTATCTGTACTAAGTCCTTTGGGTCACTCGGTTAGGGTAGACAAACTGTATAGGGATGTACCCTTAGAAACTCAAGGTAAGATTTTCCCTGGAGATCTGATAGAGTTACCGTTAGGAGAGTTTGATCTCATTTTGGGAATGGACTAGCTTGTTAAGCATAAGGCGACCCTGGATTGTGCTGCTAAACGAATGGTGTTAAGGACCACAAAGGATGAGGAGGTTATGGTGATAGGTGAGCGAAGGGATTATTTGTCCAATGTGGTGTCGGCATTAAGAGCCGAGAAGTGGATTCGGAAAGGTTGTGGGGCCTATTTGGCATTTGTAAGTCAGTCGGAAGAGGAGGGACTGACAGTGGATAAGGTTAGGACCGTAAAGGAGTTCCAAGATGTTTTTCCGGAGGAGCTTTCAGGATTGCCTTCGAACCGAAAAGTTGAGTTTGGAATAGATTTGTTGCCCAGAATGGTGCCCGTGTCCATCGCACTGTATAGGATGGCACTGAAGGAGTTAGTGCAGTTAAAGGCTCAAATTCAAGAGTTGTTGGATAGGGAATTCATTAGGCCAAGTGTGTCTCCATGGGGAGCACTGGTGCTATTCGTGAAGAAGGATGGTACAATGCGGATGTGCATTGATTACCGCCAGTTGAACAAACTGAAAATTAAGAATAAGTATCCACTGCCAAGGATTGACGATCTGTTTGACCAGCTTAGAGGGGCTTCTGTATTTTCTAAGATCGACCTCCGATCTGGATATCATCAGTTAATGATACGAACTGCCTCGAGGAGAGTCGAGTCGTATGCGAGTTTGCCCGATCGTCTACGAGAAAGTATCGTTCAGTTTGTTCAAAAAAGATGTTTCTAAATAAATTATGCGGAAGCTATTCAAGGGGTTCAAATGAAGGGGTTAAAATATGAATATTAAGGTTCGGTTTAAACTAAATGAAAGAATGGAAAGAAGGAACTCAAAAGCAAGCACGAACCAATATTAAAAAATATCGACCCAAATGCTTATAGGCTTTCAAGGCGAAAATGAAAATGATAGAACCTCGACCCACTACTTAACAAAGTAGGAACCTCGGTATATGGGTGAACGAAACAGGGTTGACGCCACTACTAGGTAGATAAGTCAACAAAGTCTCAAACAAAGTTTAGAGAAGAAAATTCTCACAAGATTAAATTCAATAAAAATTTTGGCAAAAAGTTTCTTACAATTGAAAGAAAAACAAATATTTATAGGCACATAGATGACCATTCAAATTCGGCATCTAGGTGTTCACACAATAATAAAAATGTTCACACTAATGTATTAAAATAGTTCATAAATTCGGCAGATTCATGAACTAGTTGAATGGACACTTTCTTCCCCCTAAGTGTGTGCATGAATGCTTAATCATAAAGAAAGGCTTCAAGTGACTTGTATGTGCACCAAAGGTTGCATTCATCTCCTTGGGACGTTCATGCACTTGTATAGAACATGTATCCTCATAATTAAACTCTTTAATAGCATGTAGGTTCATAAATGGCAGCATGAACCTAGTAAATTCGTTCTCCCCTTTGTGCATACACTTAATTCAATCAATGTGTTGAATTATTGAGTTAATTCCTTCCTTTGGACGTTCTTGAACCCATCCATGCATGTGTAGTAGCTTATAGGTCGATTCAAAGTGTGAACAGCTACTTCTTAGCCGAATAAGTGCCTTGGAAAGTTAGGAGACAGCCACCATACATGCACTTAAGCCATTCATGCATTCTATCATCCCATGCATTTGATCCATTCATGGACTAGCCTTTAATGTCCATACATGCATTTGACTCATGCATGAATTTGTAGAAACCTTGCATCTAGCCGTACATGCACCAGCATTTAATACTTCTTCATTCATGAGTGTGGAATGTCCAAAAAAGATGTTTCTTCATCCATACATTGTACCGTCCAAAGGGATGTACCTACATGAAATAAACAAGTCATTAAGATATCTCATGAACACTCATAAATTTGGCATGATGTGAACACATTAATGTCATGCATTAATTCAGCTATGTGAACATAATCAATTTATGTAATGACTATGACATATTAATAACAAATATTAATATAAGACAAGTTTAATGCTTAAATAAATATGTGCAAATTTTTATTTAATGCATTAAAGACAAAACAGAGTTTAAACTAAAATGAGCTAAGCTTTAGCTCGTGAGCTAAAGTTGAGCTGAGGCTAAACTCCTAAGCTGAAGTTGAGCTAAGGTTTAGCTCGTGAGTTGAAAGTGAGCTAGGAGTGAGCTCAGTTTAGCTCAGGCAAGATGGATTGAGCTCGAATAAGCTGGATTTGAGCTGGACGGAGCTCGTGGAGCTGGAAACGAGCTGGGATCAGCTTGCCAACATGTCATTGCTCGGCTTGATAGACTTGCTCGATAAAGTTCACAGGGCGTGCTCGTATCAGTTAAGGGTCAAGGAGGCGAATATCTATAAGACGGCATTCAGGACTCGGTATGGTCATTACGAGATTTTGGTGATGTGATCCGGCCTGGATTAATTGAGTCGTTTCAGGTAATTGCCCGATCGTCGACGAGGAATAGTTGAGTTATCGAAAATAGGATGAAAGAAGGCTAAAGATGCGGAAGCTTTCAAATGGTTTTAAAAGGTTGGCTAAGGTGATGGTAAATTTATAAGAGTATTAGGCTCGATTTAAGGATAAAAATAAGAAAAATGGAAGTTGATAAATGAAGGCTCGGTTTTGTAAAAAGATATTATAGTTGGGTAAAATCTAGGATAGTCGGTGGAATGGATAAATGAGCTTAAACACCAGAAACGATTCAACACTAAAAAGTGTCACCCCGATTTCTATTCGGTTCAAGGTGGGATTACGGAATTGTAGAAGGGTTGAACGCCACACCAAAGCAAGGTGATAAGTTCAAAAGAGAACGATAGAAGCCACTAGCACGCTAGATAAGTCAAATCGAAACTCATACGAATTTAGAGAGGAGAAAACTCACTCTTTGAACAAAGTTCATTCAAATGATCAAAAGTCAAAAGTCAAAAGTCCTTTACAAATGAAAGAAAACAAATATTTATAGGCACATAGATGACCATTCAAATTCGGCATCTAGGTGTTCACACAATAATAAAAACGTTCACACTAATGTATTAAAATAGTTCATAAATTCGGCAGATTCATGCACTAGCTGAATGGACACTTTCTTCCCCCTTAGTTTGTGCATGAATGCTTAGTCATAAAGAAAGGCTTCAAGTGACTTGTATGTGCACCAAAAGGTTGCATTCATCTCCTTGGGACGTTCATGCACTTGTATGGACCATGTATCTTCATAATTAAACACTTTAATGGCATGTAAGTTCATAAATGGTAGCATGAACCTAGTAAATTCGTTCTCCCCTTTGTGCATGCACTTAATTCAATCAATGTGTTGAATTATTGAGTTAATTCCTTCCCTTGGACGTTCTTGAACCCATCCATGCATGTGTAGTAGCCTATAGGTCAATTCAAAGTGTGAACATGTTCAAGGAGCTCTATGGTCAACATAGAATTAGTTAGCAGCTACTTCTTGGCCGAATAAGTGCCTTGGAAAGTTAAGAGACAGCCACCATACATGCACTTAAGCCATTCATGCATTCTATCATCCCATGCATTTGATCCATTCATGGACTAGCCTTTAATGTCCATACATGCATTCGACACATGCATGAATTTGTAGAAACATTGCATCCAGCCGTACATGCACCAGCATTTAATACTTCTTCATTCATGAGTGTGGAATGCCCAAAAGAGATGTTTCTTCATTCATACATTGTACCGTCCAAAGGAATGTACCTACATGAAATAAACAAGTCATTAAGACATCTCATGAACACTCATAAATTCGGCATGATGTGAACACATTAATGTCATGCATTAATTCGGCTATGTGAACATAATCAATTTATATAATGACAATGATATATTAATAACAAATATTAATATAAGACAAGTTTAATGCTTAAAATGAATATGTGCAAATTTTATTTAATCTATTAAAGACAAAACCGAGTTTAAACTAAAATGAGCTAAGTTTTAGCTCGTGAGCTAAAGTTGAGCTGAGGCTAAACTCCTAAGCTGAAGTTGAGCTAAGGTTTAGCTCGTGAGCTAAATATGAGCTAGGAGTGAGCTCGGTTTAGCTCAGGCAAGTTGGATCGAGCTTGAATAAGCTGGATTTGAGCTAGACGGAGCTCGTGGAGCTAGAAACGAGATGGGATCAGCTTGCCAACATGTCAATGCTCGGCTTGACAGACTTGCTCGATGAAGTTCGCGGGGCGTGCTCGTATCATTTGGTTATGCCATTTGGACTGACGAACGCTCCTGCAACATTTATGGATCTGATGAATCGGGTGTTCCAACCATTCTTGGATCGATTCGTAGTCATCTTCATTGATGATATCCTGGTATATTCTGAAACAGAAGCGAAACATGATGAGCATCTCCGTATAGTGCTGTGAGTGTTAAGGGAGAAGGAACTCTTTGTGAAGTTCAGCAAGTGTGAATTTTGGTTCAGGGAGGTAACCTGATACGACCCTGGCCAAGGATGCCCTTGATTTCAGCTTGAATTCAGCTCCTCAAGCTCCATTTAGCTTGGTTCAGCTCACCGAATTTTATTTTAGCTCACATGAGCTTAATTCAGCTCGTTTGAGCTTGGTTTAAATTCAATTCAGCTCATTATTAGCTCTTTAGCTAAATTAATTTTATTTGCTGGAATAAATTAATTATTTAAGTTAATTAGTTAATTTAGTTACAGCTCTTAATTACTTGTCAGCTTATTACATGTTATAATTATGTTGTGTTAGCCGAATTTAATTAGGTGGCTGGATTATATTTAATTTGTCTTAATACCATTTAGTTCAGCCGAATATACATTTGCACTTAATTTAGTTCATGTTTTTTTCTTGTAGGATGGCTGAATGCATGAAGGAGCATTAAAGTCCCAGTGCATGAATGGTTCAATACAACGTATGGGATTATACATGAATGGCTGAATACATGAATGGTTGGATTCATGGATATGGCTCATTTTATGATAATTCAAGGTGTTAATTCAGCCAAGAAGAGCAACTAAATTCATTCTCCAAAAGCTGGCCGATGCACTTCCCAAAACAGCACCTATGCGTTCACATTTGGAGTTCACACCAAGGACCATTTGGCTGATCATTGTTCACACTTCCAAAGACTTTTCCAACTCCTTTTTCACACCTTCAAGGCTGTTCACGTTCACCTTTAATGCTGGTCTCTTTTCAGCCAAGAATTACATTTTAATGAGCTCATTTAAGCTCAATTGGCTAAACCTAGCTGCTGCCATTTCTCCAAGTGCATTTTCTCTTCTAGAAATCGTCCCATGAGCTTCAAATTCAGCTGAATTTAGCTCCAGCAATTTAGTTTTTTATTTCCAAAATTTTCTAGCATTTTTCTAGCCTAATTAATTACTTAGACATTAAGTCTTTGTTTTGGCCATTCGGCTACCTAGCTGAACACTATAAATAGTTGTTCATTTTCATTGTAAAAGGACTTTTGACTTTTGATCATTTGAATGAACTTTGTTCAAAGAGTGAGTTTTCTCCTCTCTAATTTCGTACGAGTTTCGATCTGACTTATCTAGCGTGCTAGTGGCGTCTATCGTTCTCCTTTGAACTTATCACCTTGCTTTGGTGTGGCGTTCAACCTTTCCACAATTTCGTAATCCCACCTTGAACCGAATAGAAATCGGGGTGACACTTTTTAGTGTTGAATCATTTCTGGTGTTTAAGCTCATTTATCCATTCCACCGAATACCCTAGATTTTACCCAACTATATCTTTTTACAAAACCGAGCTTTCATTTATCCAACTTTCATTTTTTTCTTATTTTTATCATTAAATCGAACCTACTACCCCTTATAAATTTACCATCTCCTTAGCCAACCTTTTAAAACCATTTGAAAGCTTCTGCATCTTTAGCCTTATCTCATCCTATTTCCGATAACTCAACTATTCCTCGTCGACGATCGGGCAATTACGTCAAACAACTCGATTATCCCGAGCCGGATCGCATCATTTGGTATCAGAGCTACTAAAACGAGGAATGCCGACGTTCGTACCAAGCTCGGAGTAGGTTCGTAACGTAAAAAAAAAATTAGGTTGTAATTTTTTTTTCTCTTCTTCCTTTGTATTTCAGCATATTGTAATTGAAAAAAAATCAAAAAAAAAGAGAAGAGGAAATTTGAAAAAAAAATTCAAAAAAAAAATTCAAAAAAAAATTCAAAAAAAAAATTTTGAAGTATAAAAAAAAAGTGAAAAGTCTTGTGAGTTTTATTTTGTTTCTTGTTGCTTCCGAGCATCCATTCATTCTACCATTCCCTCTACCCCCCAAAAACGCCATACATACTTTGATTTTTATTTTCTTTGTTTAGCCTACCCTACACCCGACGTTATCCCTTGTAACCCATTTGAAGCCGACCCTTTAAGCCGCAATAAGTCTTCTTGAAACAAAATACGAATTCATGAGAGTGAGACGAGTGGAAAAAGGCACGAGTGGTGAGTACATTAGAGCGAGCAAAAGCCATTAAACAAGTGTAAACACGAGTGGAGTGTTATCCAATTTTCTTTGTGAGTGAAACGTGAGATTTTTGTGGTGAGGTATTTAATTTTTGTTTTGTTTTAATCATTTTTTTAGTAATTAAATCATGTCTCAAGAAGAATTCTCTACTGATGAATTTCAATACTTGGTGAACGAGATGGGTCGAATTTTGGAGGAAAAACTAAGCCCATTAAAAAGACATTTGAACCGAGTGGAGGGAAAGTCCCAACGGAAACAAAATCCACCAAGTCGAGAAACGGGGTCGAGATCATCACGGTAATACGCGTCCAAAGACTACTCGCTAAGAGATTCTTATCAAGATTTCTATTCAACGAGGAACTCAAGACAAAGCAAAGCAAGTTTTGAGTTTGAAGCTTTTCAAGGTGACGAATGAGGAATCACAAGTAGTCCTTCATATGCACCAAGGTATTCGTCCGCCAAGAATCAATCTCGAAGAGGTGATCATTTTTTGTATGAAAGTCATTCTAATTATACCCAACGAGAGTCATTTTGTGCTGATTCTTTTGCAACATCTCCATCCTATAATGAAAGAGCGAGGCAAAAAGAAAAAGAAATAAGAAGAAAAGAAAGACAAGAAATGTTGATGAGAGAAAATGAGCATATATGGAATGAAATCGAGAGACGAAAAAAAGAAATGAAAGAAAAGGAACAAGAAATCAAAAAAGTGAGAGAAAAAGAAAATGAAGAGAAAGAATTCAAAAAAGAAATTGAGATTGAACAAGAGTGCGAGCGAGAAAGAGAAATCGAAAGAAAAGAAGAAAAGATTGAAAAAGAAAAAGAAATCCAAAAAGAGAGTGAGGTCGAAAATAAAATTGAAAATGAGAGAGGAAATGAAAAGAGAAAAAAAGAAGTTGAGATTAGAAAAGAAACGAGAGAAAAAGAGATAAACGAACCAGAAAAAGTGAGGAGCATTTCGACTAATCCATTTGAAACTTGTTCTTGTTCTGTTTCTTCTTTCCAGGTGCCCGAGATATCAAACGATAATTTTCAACTTCACTACCTTTCCGATGAAAGACATTTTCATATGGTCAGTATAGGTAAGGTTGAAGATGAAAACGTGCCCCAAGAGTTCAAAGGTAAGAGAGGTGAGGAAATGTTAACGATCGAGTCACGACCACCAGGTTTGAAAATTGTTGAAATACTTTTTAGTGACTTAATTTCTAAACGCTCTCCTTATTTTGGTCTGATTAATTGCTACTCCCTGAATGTGGTTGATTTTTGTTCCAATCAACAAACCAAAGATTTAATTTTGCGTGATGACGGTTTTTCACGAAAGGCGATTAAATTTTTCATTTGTGACAATTTTGTGCACCAATTAACGCTTTGTGGAAAATCCATGAATTTGTGCAAGTATGAATTGATGAATGTAAAAAGTTTTAATTGTTTGTCCCTGTGTATGCAAAAATCCCATTGGTTTAACGTGTTTGGTTTAATGAAATTTTTGCTACATTTTGGCATGAATACTCAAAATCAAGTTTTTAAACCGAGAATCTATTTTGGTTCGTATTATGGGAAAGTCAAGCTTCATCAATTTTGTGTGAACAATTTCTATTGTTTTGATAATTGGGTGTTGAATAAGGAACTGAGGTATGAAAAATTTGATTTCAATTTAAATTCATTCCTTAATCCATTTTTGTGGTTGTATTTGAAGTTCGTATTTCATTTCGTTAAGGTTAATTCAGCCACAGAGATTCGACTAGACTACATTTCCGAGGAGAGAAGATTTATGATGATCGACAAAGGTAAAAGTGATCCTTGCTTTTCCATCCCTCGAGGTAAACAAGGTATGACTTACGATAACTTTAAAATTTCTCTGCCCTATTCGGTTGGTAATAAAATTTTTGTTGAAGAATTGGTTGTTGCAAGGAATTTAAATTGTGATGTGTTTAATTGTTCAGCTTTATTTAAAAATGAATCATCTGTTTTTATTGATGCTGATGATGCGATTTTGGAAGAACCAATCGTTCAATTTCCATTGCAAGGTTTTACTGTGCATTCATCTGTTTGTGATAAAAATTTGTGTTCAATAAGTTGTGGTGAGGAGTTTATTTGCTTGATCGATGAACGGTAAGTTGAATGTGTCCACATGTCTCTTGAAAATTTTTGGTAAGATTCTCCTTGATGACAAGTTTGTTGAAAAGGTGAAAGATCAATGGCCACTATTAAGCTTAACTATGCAAGATTTAAGCCGATTAAGTGGTAAAATCATAACTTGCAAAAAGCTTTGTTCAATCGATTGTGGGTATGAAATTTGAAAAATACCTTCTTGCAAGGATTATGAATGTTCTACCCAAATGGTACTTGGGCCACATATTTGCTCAAATGAATTCTTGATGATTTGTGATTACTCATTTAAAATAATTCCTTCGTTTGATGAGACGTTGTATGGTGAAGATGTAACAAAACAGTTTGGTGGTTTATTTTATTTGTGTTCGATTCCGTTTGATCGAGGAAAGATGAGTACGCGGAGCTATGATCGAGTGAACCAACGGCTCGACTTGAGGACAAGTCATTCTAAAGAAGGGGGGAATGATACGATCCTGGCCAAGGATGCCCTTGATTTCAGCTTGAATTCAGCTCCTCAAGCTCCATTTAGCTTGGTTCAGCTCACCGAATTTTATTTTAGTTCACATGAGCTTAATTCAGCTCGTTTGAGCTTGGTTTAAATTCAATTCAGTTCATTATTAGCTCTTTAGCTAAATTAATTTTATTTGCTGGAATAAATTAATTATTTAAGTTAATTAGTTAATTTAGTTACAGCTCTTAATTACTTGTCAGCTTATTACATGTTATAATTATGTTGTGTTAGCCGAATTTAATTAGGTGGCTGGATTATATTTAATTTGTCTTAATACCATTTAGTTCAGCCGAATATACATTTGCACTTAATTTAGTTCATGTTTTTTTCTTGTAGGATGGCTGAATGCATGAAGGAGCATTAAAGTCCAAGTGCATGAATGGTTCAATACAACGTATGGGATTATACATGAATGGCTGAATACATGAATGGTTGGATTCATGGATATGGCTCATTTTATGATAATTCAAGGTGTTAATTCAGCCAAGAAGAGCAACTAAATTCATTCTCCAAAAGCTGGCCGATGCACTTCCCAAAACAGCACCTATGCGTTCACATTTGGAGTTCACACCAAGGACCATTTGGCTGATCATTGTTCACACTTCCAAAGACTTTTCCAACTCCTTTTTCACACCTTCAAGGCTGTTCACGTTCACCTTTAATGCTGGTCTCTTTTCAGCCAAGAATTACATTTTAATGAGCTCATTTAAGCTCAATTGGCTGAACCTAGCTGCTGCCATTTCTCCAAGTGCATTTGCTCTTCTAGAAATCGTCCCTTGAGCTTCAAATTCAGCTGAATTTAGCTCCAGCAATTTAGTTTTTTTATTTCCAAAATTTTCTAGCATTTTTCTAGCCTAATTAATTACTTAGACATTAAGTCTTTGTTTTGGCCATTCGACTACCTAGCTGAACACTATAAATAGTTGTTCATTTTCATTGTAAAAGGACTTTTGACTTTTGATCATTTGAATGAACTTTGTTCAAATAGTGAGTTTTCTCCTCTCTAATTTCGTACGAGTTTCGATCTGACTTATCTAGCGTGCTAGTGGCATCTATCGTTCTCCTTTGAACTTATCACCTTGCTTTGGTGTGGCGTTCAACCTTTCCACAATTCCGTAATCCCACCTTGAACCGAATAGAAATCGGGGTGACACTTTTTAGTGTTGAATCGTTTCTGGTGTTTAAGCTCATTTATCCATTCCACCGAATACCCTAGATTTTACCCAACTATATCTTTTTACAAAACCGAGCTTTCATTTATCCAACTTTCATTTTTTTCTTTTTTTTATCATTAAATCGAACCTACTACCCCTTATAAATTTACCATCTCCTTAGCCAACCTTTTAAAACCATTTGAAAGCTTCCGTATCTTTAGCCTTATCTCATCCTATTTCCCATAACTCAACTATTCCTCGTCGACGATCGGGCAATTACGTCAAACGACTCAATTATCCCGAGCCGGATCACATCATAACCTTCTTAGGACATGTGGTCTCTGCCGAAGGGATTAAGGTAGACCCTCGAAAGATTGAAGCAATTTTGGAGTGGAAGCCACCTAGGACAGTGTCAGAAATTCAAAGTTTCCTAGGGTTGGCAGGATACTACAGAAGGTTTGTGGAAGGTTTTTCTGTGATGGCAGCACCTCTGACAAAACTCATAAGGAAAGGAGTACCGTTTGTATGGATTGAGAAGTAGCAGGAAGCTTTTGAGAAGTTGAAGAAAGTTCTGACTGAAGCACCTGTGTTGATTCAGCCGGAGTCTGGGAAGGATTTTACTCTGTACAGTGACGCATCACACGTGGGTTTGGGCTGCGTGTTAATGCAGGAGGGTAAGGTGGTTGCATATGCATCACGACAGCTTAAACCTCACGAAGGGAACTATCCTACTCATGATTTGGAGTTGGCGGCAGTGATATTTACACTTAAGATTTGGAGACATTACTTGTAAGGGGAGAGGTGTATTATATACACAGACCACAAGAGTCTTAAGTATTTGTTGACTCAGAAGGAGCTGAACCTTAGGCAAAGGAGATGGATTGAGTTGCTTAAGGATTATGACTATTCGATCGAGTATCACCCAGGTAAGGCTAATGTGGTAGCCGATGCTCCAAGTCGTAGAGCTATTGATGTGAGCACGCCTGGGGCATCTTCGAGTGCAAACCAAGATCTAAACAAGCTGCCTAAAGGACTTATAACTCAAGCTCATGCTAAACATTTCCTAGAAGCTATTTTAGCTTCTAATGCAAAACCTTGGTTCGAAACAAGGGCCAATGCTCACAAAATCAGCTTGAAGCAACTATCCAAAGGACCCGTGCATTATTGGCAAGCTGATCTTAGCTCATTTCCAGCTCCTCGAGCTCCGTCCAGCTCAACTCAGCTCATTTGAGCTCGTTTGAGCTCAACCGAGCTTACTTTCAGTTCCTTCTTTCTTCCTTTCAATAAACTAAGTCTTAATTTAGTTTATAATTAAGTTTGCTACAGCTCATGCCGAAACCCCTAGCTCAATTTTAGCTCATTAAGTGTTTTGACTATTTTTGAGCTAGCCGAATTTACTTCATAAGTTGACTTATAATTATTATGTTTGAATTTAGTTAATTTCATTAAATTGTTTAATTATTAATTATTATGATTTTTATGAATAGTTATATTTTAATTAATTGTGTGTTAATTCATGTAGGTTAGTCGAATGTGGAAGGTACATTCATGAAGAGATGCATGAACGGGAAAGTTCAAGGAATGAGAAGATTCATGCACGGCCTGGTTCAATGCTTGGAGGGAATTAAGTTCATGTAAATAGGAGGTTAATTACATGCATGTGGATTAAGAAGATACATTCATTTTGGACGGTACACATGCATGAATGAAGGCATTTATTGCATATTCATGTACGACCAGATTCAAGCTCCCTTCTAATTCATGCATGGCCGAATGTATGTGGGTGAAATACATGAATTGTTTGCTGTCAAAATGACTTCCCTAAGCACCTATTCGGCCAAGAGACACTTTTTGATTGATTCATTCCTTCCATGGCCGAATCTAGACAAGCTATTGAGTTCCCAAGACTACACATTCATCCAAGATGCTTTGCTTACACATGAAGCTGTCCAATGGAGTTCCCATCAGCCGAATTTAGTCCTAGCACATTAAAGACTTGTTCTAGATTATTCTGGTGCATTCATAGCTGAATTTAGTTAGTCTTTAAGTTATTAGTTTGACCATTCGGCTACTACTTATTAGCCTAAAATAGTTTGCACATTTCATTGTAAAGGGACTTTTGCCAAAATTGTTAATGAACATTTGTTCTTGTGAGGTTGCTTCCTCTCATATCTCGTACAAGTTTCGAAAGACTTATCTGGCTTGTGCTAGTGGCGTCAATCGTCTTGTTTGAACTTATCACCAATCTTGGTGTGGCGTTCACCTATCCATCTATCCATCTTTTCACCTTAACAATATAGGAACCGGGGTGACACTTCTTAGTGTTGAATCATTCCTGACGTTGAGTTCGTTTTTCCATTCCCCATCTTTCAACTTTTCCTTCTTGTAACCAAACCGACTCATTTATCCATCACCCATCTTTGGTACCCATAACTGAACCTATTACTAAACTTACCCTTCTTGAAACCTTCCGCTTATTCTAATCCATTATTTTACTTTTAGTACTAAAATTCGAGGCACGAACGACTCTCTCGAACTACGATCGGGCAACTACGTGAATTCGACTCATCTACCCGGGCTGGATCACATCGGCTGTATCTAATCTGAGAGTAATGTTTGCTCGTCTAAGTCTGTATGATGATGGAAGTCTGCTGGCTGAGTTGCAAGTGAGGCCAATCTGGGTGGTTCAGATTAAGGAAAAGCAGTTGAGCAATGAGTCTTTGGTCGCTCGTTTCCAACAAGTTAAGGAATGGGAAACTTCTGAGTTTGGGTTAGATGGAGAAGGAGTTCTGTGTTTTCGAGGAAGAATTTATGTTCCGAAGGACTCTGATTTAAGGCAGACAATATTGAAGGAAGCTCATAGGGGACTATGTGATGTGATCTCAATTGCATCATGTTGTGGCACTACTCGTTGCTATCATGATTGGCCTAAACACGAGGGCCCCAAGTGCAAGATGAAGCTCAATCTCAGCTTAACAAGCTCAATCTTAGTTTTTCCTAGCTCGAATTAGTTCACATGAGCTTAATTTAGCTCGTTTGAGCTCAATTTAGCTTACTTTAGCTCGTTTGAGCTTGGCTTAAGTTTATTTCAACTCATTTATTTTAATGTCTGAATAAATTAAGTAATTTATTAATTTAGCTTAAATTATTACAGCTCATAATTATGTTTTGACTTATTACATGTTTTAAATGTGTCTTGGCCGAATTTAATATGTCTTGTTAAGACTTTATTAAATTTGTCTAATTTAATTTATGTTTAATTAGTGTGTCTAAATTATATTAATTTTTGTTCAGCTGAATTTTATGTGATTTAATTTTGGTTCATGTGTTTTTGTAGGTGAGTTGAATTTGGAGAGTAATTAAACAAGGTTCATGCATGATAGGTTCAATGTATGGGACGGTCCATGTAAGGCCTCTTTCAATGAATGGTGGCTGATCCATTTGGCTCCCCAAGGCACCTATTTGGCCAAAAGGTGTCCAGCAACTTAAAGCACAAGCTTGGCCGATCGTATTCCCAAGGCAGCATCTAAGCCATTCACACCTCAATTTGACCAATCAGCTCCTATACATGTATGGGTGGATTCATGAACGTCCAAAGGGAGGGAATATTACCTTAATTCATCACATTGAATGTATAATGTGCATGTACAATGGGGAGAACGAATTTACAAGGTACATGATACGAGTCACAAAAGCCCAAATTCTTGAGGGCAAGGCCCAATAAGAAGATTCCAAGCCCAATCAAGAAATCCACCCATACTTAGTTGAAAATCAGGCCAAATTGTCAAAGTGGCCCAAGTTGTAAAGTTTTATTTTTATTTATTTATTTATTTATTTTACTTAGTTTAAATTTTTATATTCAGTCCAAGAGTCCCAAATAAAAGACCCTTGGCCGAATTTCCATATTAAAATAATTAGGAGTTTTTTTTTAGTTTTAGTTTTAGTGTTCTAATTAAATTAGGAAAACATTTGAAAGGCCTATTTATATGGCTTGGCCAGCCACCCTACATTACATTACAATTACATTGAAAATTTCAGATTTGATTTGAGTGAAAATTCTCTTTGAGTTCTTCAAGGATTTTCTCTTGAGTTTTCTTTAGAAGTTGTTTTAACAATCTTTTTAATTGTGGGAGCCATCTTCAACCTTCTTCTTGCCATTGATATTCTTTGGAGGGGAGATTAGAGCCGTTTGAAGGGAGTTGTGAGATCTTTCGGGATTTCAAGGCTTCTTAGGACTTATCTTTTAATTTCTTACTGTCAATTCTTTCTTTATTTCTGCTTGTGCCGAATCTTTATCTAATTTATTTTCTATTCTTATTGTGTTTTCAGCCTTTTTCTATCTTAAGGAATTAGCCCAAAAATCCCCAATTTCTAGGGTTCTTGCCGATTCATCCATACTCTTTTTGGGAGAAATTAGATTGCCGAAATTTGGGGAAAACTATCTGGGTGTTCAATTGGGCAGAATCGCAATCTCTTCTAGGGTTTCAAGATTCCTTATTAACACTTATTTCTATTCTCTATTTGATTCTTTACTGTTTTGGGGATTTTATTTCAGATCTGAAAATTCAAAAATCTAATCTTTTAATTTTCTGTTTCGTTTCAGATCTAATTGTTTAGGGTTTTTGTAGGAGTTTCTCGTGACTTGGCAACTCGATCTTGGTCCGCGCGCAACCCCGTATCATTTGGTATCAGATTTTGGGCGTTTTGGGTGTTCTTGGTTGATTTCTAAACTGATCTCTATTTTTTAAATTACAAACAGCAGTTTTACCCAGAAAAATTTTTGAAAAAAAATTCATTTGAGTGGGTAAATGTTTTCTGATTGATCTGAAATTTTACATACATATTTTTGACACTGTTATTGAATATAAAAAAATATTTCCCACAAAAAAATAAGTCAAAAAAGTCAAAAAATTGAAAAAAGACGAAATCCAATAAAAAATTAAAAAAATATTCAGCGGGTTGAATTTTGGTGCCCAAATTTTCCAGATCAAAAATTCAATATTTGAATACATTCCAGATTTAATTTTGTGATTTTTTGAGATCGGGAACACCTCGAACGAAGTTGTCAAGTTACTCCGCAGTATTTCGGGTTTTCTGTTTTCAACAATTTTTATTGATTCTTAGCTGTAGGTTTTCATTTGTTTGCTTTTTATTCTCCCTTTACAATATCTAACACCTTCTTGTTTTTTGTGTTAGTAGGATTTAAACGTGTGCCCAATTCTTCCTCGGTGCAACACGAATCAATTGGTGTCTCGTTAGTTTTTGGCATCCTAGTGCAAATTAGGATTCTTTGGTAGTTTGGTTCACACTCTCTAATTGGTTGATATAAACTCTGATAAAGAACTCACAAGATTGAATTCGACCTCATTGAGAATTTGATTTTTCTTTTTGAGTGATTAATGGTGAGGTTTGCTAACTTTTATTTTTGAGTGTTGAGTGTTTATTTTTTACAGGTTTTGAAGATGTCTAAAGGTGATAATAATGATGCACTTATGAAAGTCCAACAACAGTTAGACAGACATACTGCTGCAATCACACAAATAAATGCTACACTTCAAGCATTGAATACTACTTTGAATGAGGTACGAGTGAATCAAAAACATCAATATCGAGATCCAATTAAGGAAGATAGGGATAACCTGATGTGAGCTTGCCTACGAACCAAATGGAGAACGAACAAGAAGCTATTAAGCTGCCCATTGGTCCGATAACGCGAGCTAGAGCTAAACGATTTAAAGATGCTATTTTAGCATTGGTGGAACGGATTGAGGAAAATGAAAGCAAAGAGCTTAAAGACGAGCTGAATATTTTCAACTTCTTTGAAGTTGAAATTCGTTCTAGCTAACTAAATTGCTGCTGGATTTTAAACCAATTAAATAAGCATTTAATTAAGTCTTATTACAGCTTATTAATATGTTTTTATTTAATATAAGTGTTTAATATGTCTTAATTTAGTTACATTAAAGATGTCTTGATTTCATTTAGTTTGTCTAAATTATTACATGTTTTAAATCTGTTCAACCGAATTTGTGTCATGCTTTATTAATATTTAAGTTGTTTCAATGTTAAATTAGGATGTTCACATTATGTATTTACTTAGTTCAGCTTAATTTGATTGAAATTAATTAAGTTCATGTGTGTTTTTAGGTACAGCCGAATTTGAAGATTCATTGGGCAGATTCATGCATGAAGATTCAATGGATGTGAAGATGCATGCATGTTGGGTTCAATGCACCAAATGATACATGCATGGACTATATTAAAGATGGTGTGCTGATTGTTGAAGTTCTCTAAGTGACCATTCGGCCAAAAGAGATGATTTTCCATTCTCCAAAGCTGCCATTTATTTCCTTCACATTGCTGGGTACATTGTGGCTATTCGGTTCATGATGTTCACACCTTATGGTCATTCAAAACCGTCCATTCACACTTCCAAATGACTGTTCAAGTTGCTAATTAATGATGGTAATTTTTCAGCAATAGTTGCTTCATGAATGACCCCATTATGATCATTGATCGAACCTAGCCTATTCATGCACATCCAAGATGTTCAAGGTGCATTTTCCCATCTAGAAGATGACCATTGGAGCTCTCATTCAGCCGAATCTACATGGGCTAATAATTTTGCATTCATGCTGAATTTTAGTTCATTGTTTACTTAGAAACTAAGTCTTGAATTTGTCCATTTGGCTACTAGTAGAAAGGCTATAAATAGTTGTTGAATTTCTTGTAAAAGGACTTTTTGCCAAATTTCTGAATGAAATATAATTTTAGTGAGAAATTCACTCTCTTTATTCTCCAAAGCTCAAATTGACTTATCTTCAACGAGTGGCGTCAATCTGACTTTGTTCGAACTTATCACCCATTGGTGTGGCGTTCTTCATACCGTAGGTTCCTATTTTGCTAAATAGAGGGTCTCGGTTTTTATCCTATTTCCATTTCTTTCTTTGAAACCTTAAGCCCGGGTCCTTATTTGATAATAAGGGTTCGATCTTGTTTCATCGAATTACCCAGCAAACAACAACCCATCAAACTCCTTTGTTCCTAAAGCCATCCAACTTCAAACACCAAGACTTGAATTTGATTCAATTCCGACACTACCTAATTTCGATCGGGAAAGATTACGACTCGTCTTTACATCCGAAACGAGCTCGTATCAGTTGGTATCAGAGCTAGCTAAATTAGGTACGTAAATCGTAGCTTCGAAAAAAAAAAGTTAAAAAAAAGTTTCGAAAAAAAATCTGAAAAAAAAAAGAAGGAAAAAAAAATTGCAAAAAAAAAAAATTGCATACGGTCTAGGTGGGTATGAAAAGAACGTGAAATATCCGTAAAAAAAAATTTTGAGTGAAATTGCATACGAAAAAAATTGCATACGGTCTGGAATCACTTCAACAAAAATTTTTCCGAAATCATATTATACACCCTTTTATACCCCTTTGAGTGAAATTTCACACTATTAAAAAAAAATTTCAATTCGTGAATTCATTTTATACGCCACATCTTGAAACCTTTCTTTCTTTCGAGCCTACCCTAAACCATACGATTTTTCCTTTGTTTAGCCTTTGAAGCCGACCCACAAGTGGGATAAGTCTAAGGTAGCTTTTTAGAATATCGAGAGTTGGATTTGAGAGGTAAAAGGCAAGAGAGTACATCAAGATAAAAGCCGAAAATAGAGTGAAACACGAGAGGAGTGAATTTTTTTTTCTTGTGAGCGAATTTGTGAGGTTTTTGTGGTGAGGAAATATTTTGTTCTTATTTTAAACATGTCTAGGAGTCCGGATCGTCGAGCAACAAGTGGAGGAGCTTCGAATGCTGCTGGTGGAGGAGTAAACCTTCAACCGAGGAGAAACGTTCCCGGAGGTGGAGTGCCCGATCTCCAAGTCCAAGCAATCGTACGAGAAATCTCTCGTCTGTTCCAACCTCAATTCGATTCTCTCAATGAACGAATGGAACAAATGGAGGAACAAAGCCAACGTGCGAACACCCCTCCTATTCCGAGAAGAGAGCGAGAACGTCCATGGCAACATGCAAATGATCTATATGAACAAAGTGACGATGAAAGTGATCGAGGTTCACGACAAAGTGCAAGGAGACGAGGTCATCGAGCACGAGAACAAAGAGATCGAGAGAGGCCCGATGATGATTTAAAGAATATTAAAATGGCGATTCCTGCTTTTCAAGGAAGATCGGATCCCGAGGCCTATCTTGAATGGGAGAAGAAGGTGGAATTAGTTTTCGAGTGCCACAATTACTCGGAAAGCAAAAAGGTGAAGTTAGCTGCTATAGAATTCTCCGACTATGCAATAATATGGTGGGATCAACTCACGTTGAGCCGAAGACGCAATGGAGAACGTCCCGTGTCTACATGGGCAGAAATGAAAGCAATAATGAGAAAGCGTTTTATTCCTGCTTACTATCACCGGGAGTTGTATCAAAAGCTCCAAAGCTTAACTCAAGGCCAACGAAGCGTGGAGGATTATTACAAAGAAATGGAAGTGGCCATGATCCGCGCCGATGTGGAGGAAGATCGAGAAGCCACCATGGCTCGATTTCTCGCCGGCCTTAACCGAGATATCGCAAATATCGTCGAACTACACCACTATGTTGAGGTTATTGATATGGTCCATATGGCCATAAAGGTCGAAAAACAACTAAAAAGAAAAGGTACGTCACGAACTTTCTCTAACACTTCTTCTATGCCTAGGTGGGGGCAAGGGACCAACAAACGTGACATACCAAGCCGAAACAAAGAAGTAAGTGGTGCCACCAAGTTTAACAAACCGATTGCCGAAACGAGTAAAGGAAAGATGGAAGCCCAACCAAGTCGATCTCGAGACATAAAATGTTTCAAATGCCTTGGAAGGGGCCACATCGCGAGCCAATGTCCAAATCGGAATGTGATGTTTGTTCGAGACGATGGCGAGATTGAATCTGAAAGTGAACAAGAGAAGGAGGCCATTGAACAAACCGAAGATGAAGAAGATGTTGAACAAGCCGAAAATGGAGAAATATTGGTGGTAAAGAGAAGCCTTACTTTGCAAGGTGCCGAAAACGATCAACAACGCGAAAACATTTTTCATACGCGATGTCAAGTGCAAGGTAAGATTTGTTGCGTTATAATTGATGGGGGAAGTTGTACAAATGTGGCAAGTTCAATGATGGTGGAGAAACTCGGATTGGCCACCATTAAACATCCCCATCCGTATAAACTCCAATGGCTTAACGATGGTGGAGAATTGAAGGTAACGAAGCAAGTGTTGATTTCGTTTACAATTGGGAAGTATCAAGATGAAGTTATGTGTGACGTCGTACCAATGCATGCGGGGCATCTTCTTTTGGGGAGGCCTTGGCAATTCGACAAGCGAGCGATTCATGATGGATATACAAACAGATACTCTTTCAAACACATGGGACGAATGGTGACGTTAGCTCCATTATCACCGAAACAAGTGTATGAAGATCAACTCAAAATGAGGAGTTCGATTGAAAAATCAAAAGAAATCGAGAGAGAGCAAAAAAATGAAAAGAATAAAGAAAAGAGTGAAGAAAAGAAGAAAAACAAAAAGATGAGTGATAAAAAAAGAGAGAGTGATTCAAAAGAAAAAGAAACGAGTGATGAAAATGAAAAAAAGAATTTGTTTGTAAAAGAGAGAGAAGTTCGAAAATCGATGTTATTGAAACAACCATTATTGGTTCTTTTGTACAAGGAGAGCTTGCTTGGCACTAACGAATTTGATGATAAGTTGCCCTCTTCTATTTTGTCTGTGTTGCAGGAATTTCGAGACGTATTCCCGGAAGAAATCCCGAGTGGGTTACCACCTATTCGTGGAATCGAACACCAAATAGATCTTGTGCCGGGAGCTGCGATTCCAAACCGACCTGCTTACCAGAGCAATCCTGAAGAGACGAAAGAATTACAAAAGCAAGTAAATGAACTCCTTGAAAAGGGCTATGTGCGCGAAAGCCTTAGTCCATGCACCGTGCCTGTTTTGCTTGTCCCGAAAAAGGATGGAACGTGGAGGATGTGCGTGGACTGCCGTGCTATAAACAAGATAACTATCAAGTATCGTCATCCTATACCACGATTGGATGATATGCTTGACGAGCTAAGTGGCGCAAGTCTGTTTTCAAAAATTGATCTTAAGAGTGGTTATCACCAAATACGGATGCGTGAGGGTGATGAATGGAAGACTGCGTTTAAAACGAAGCATGGGCTTTACGAATGGCTCGTTATGCCATTTGGCTTAACGAACGCCCCAAGCACGTTCATGAGGCTTATGAATCACGTTCTAAGACCTTTTATTGGTAGATTTTGTGTCGTATACTTCGATGATATATTAGTTTATAGTAAAAATTTAGATGATCATGTTTTACATTTGAAGGCTGTTTTGGAAGTATTGAGGAAAGAAACTTTGTATGCTAATTTAAAGAAATGTGAATTTTGCACTAACAAGGTTGTGTTTTTAGGTTTCGTTGTTAGTTCGGAGGGCCTTGAAGTCGATCAAGAGAAGATCAAGGCGATCCAAGAATGGCCCGTCCGACGAATGTCTCCCAAGTCCGAAGTTTCCATGGATTAGCAAGTTTTTACCGTCGATTCGTGCCAAACTTCAGCACCTTAGCCGCACCCTTGACTGGAGTTATTCGTAAGAATTCCAACTTCGTTTGGGGAGAGGAACAAGAAAAATCCTTTTTGAAAATTAAAGATTGTCTAACTCATGCACCGTTATTAGCTTTGCCTAATTTTGATAAAACCTTCGAGTTAGAATGTGATGCCTCAGGTTTAGGCATTGGAGCTGTGTTGATGCAAGATGGACGGCCTATTGCCTATTTTAGCGAGAAACTCAATGGTGCTGTCTTAAACTATCCGACTTATGACAAGGAGCTCTATTCGTTGATTCGAGCCTTAGAGACGTGGCAACACTATCTTTGGCCCAAAGAATTCGTCATACATACCGATCACGAATCCTTGAAGTACTTAAAGGGTCAACACAAGTTGAATAAGCGGCATGCTAAGTGGGTAGAATTTCTTGAATCTTTTCCATATGTTATTAAATATAAAAAAGGTAAGGAAACGTAGTGGCTGATGCACTATCTCGAAGGTATGCGTTGTTAAATATTTTGGATGCTAAGTTAATGGGGTTTGTATTTCTTAAAGATTTATATGTCAACGATGCTGACTTTAGTGAATTCTTTAGGTTATGCGCAAAGGGAGCTTACGAGAAGTACTATCGACATGATGGGTACTTGTTCCGAGAAGGAAAGCTTTGTATACCCCAAGGTTCCGTACGAGAAGTGTTGATCGAAGAATCTCATAGTGGAGGATTAATGGGGCACTTCGGAGTTGCAAAGACGTTAGCCATGCTCAACGAACATTTCTTTTGGCCTAAGATACGACGAGATGTCGAACGGTTTTGTAATCGATGCATTGCATGCAAACGGGCTAAGTCACGAATTAAGCCCCATGGTTTGTATAAGCCATTGCCTATTCCCGAAACCCCTTGGTCTGATATCTCAATGGATTTCGTGCTAGGTTTACCGAGGAGTAAAAATGGCCGAGATTCAATATTTGTGGTTGTAGATAGGTTCTCAAAAATGGCTCATTTTATAGCCTGTCATAAAACTGATGATGCCGTGAATATTGCTAATTATTTTTCAAAGAAGTGGTCAGGTTGCATGGCATGCTAGGACGATTGTGTCCGACCGAGACGCGAAGTTTCTTAGCCATTTTTGGAGGACACTATGGGGGCGCCTTGGAACGAAGTTGCTGTTTTCAACCACTTGCCATCCGCAAACGGACGGCCAAACTGAAGTGGTCAATCGGATTTTGTCTACATTGCTTCGAGCTATCATCCGGAAAAATTTGAAGGCTTGGGAAGAATGTTTACCACATGTGGAGTTTGCGTATAATAGAGCTATTCACTCAGCTACCAAATTTTCTCCTTTTGAAATCGTTTATGGTTTCAATCCGTTAACACCATTAGATTTAATGCCATTGCCTTCTAACCAATTTGTGCATGTAGATGGAAAGCGTAAAGCTGATTTCGTCAAGCAATTGCACCAACGAGTTCGAGAAAACATTGAGGCAAGGACCAAGAACTATGAACAACATGCTAACAAAGGTCGTAAACGAGTTGTGTTCGAGCCGGGAGATTGGGTGTGGTTGCATATGCGCAAGGAAAGATTTCCTATGCAACGACGATCTAAACTACTTCCGAGAGGGGATGGACCGTTTCAAGTCCTTGAACGAATTAATGACAATTCTTATAAATTGGACTTGCCTGGTGAATATAATGTTAGCGCGACTTTTAACGTTTCTGATTTGTCTCCGTTTGATGCAGATTCCGATTTGAGGACAAATCGTTCTGAAGAGGAGGGGAATGATGTGAGCTTGCCTACGAACCAAATGGAGAACGAACAAGAAGCTATTAAGCTGCCCATTGGTCCGATAACGCGAGCTAGAGCTAAACGATTTAAAGATGCTATTTTAGCATTGGTGGAACGGATTGAGGAAAATGAAAGCAAAGAGCTTAAAGACGAGCTGAATATTTTCAACTTCTTTGAAGTTGAAATTCGTTCTAGCTAACTAAATTGCTGCTGGATTTTAAACCAATTAAATAAGCATTTAATTAAGTCTTATTACAGCTTATTAATATGTTTTATTTAATATAAGTGTTTAATATGTCTTAATTTAGTTACATTAAAGATGTCTTGATTTCATTTAGTTTGTCTAAATTATTACATGTTTAAATCTGTTCAACTGAATTTGTGTCATGCTTTATTAATATTTAAGTTGTTTCAATGTTAAATTAGGATGTTCACATTATGTATTTACTTAGTTCAGCTTAATTTGATTGAAATTAATTAAGTTCATGTGTGTTTTTAGGTACAGCCGAATTTGAAGATTCATTGGGCAGATTCATGCATGAAGATTCAATGGATGTGAAGATGCATGCATGTTGGGTTCAATGCACCAAATGATACATGCATGGACTATATTAAAGATGGTGTGCTGATTGTTGAAGTTCTCTAAGTGACCATTCGGCCAAAAGAGATGATTTTCCATTCTCCAAAGCTGCCATTTATTTCCTTCACATTGCTGGGTACATTGTGGCTATTCGGTTCATGATGTTCACACCTTATGGTCATTCAAACCGTCCATTCACACTTCCAAATGACTGTTCAAGTTGCTAATTAATGATGGTAATTTTTCAGCAATAGTTGCTTCATGAATGACCCCATTATGATCATTGATCGAACCTAGCCTATTCATGCAATCCAGATGTCA
>NC_053430.1:62044436-62115105 GCF_007990345.1 Gossypium hirsutum | reverse complement strand
TTTCATCGAATTACCCAGCAAACAACAACCCATCAAACTCCTTTGTTCCTAAAGCCATCCAACTTCAAACACCAAGACTTGAATTTGATTCAATTCCGACACTACCTAATTCGATCGGGAAAGATTACGACTCGTCTTTACATCCGAAACGAGCTCGTATCAGTTGGTATCAGAGCTAGCTAAATTAGGTACGTAAATCGTAGCTTCGAAAAAAAAAGTTAAAAAAAGTTTCGAAAAAAAAATCTGAAAAAAAAAAGAAGGAAAAAAAATTGCAAAAAAAAAAAATTGCATACGGTCTAGGTGGGTATGAAAAGAACGTGAAATATCCGTAAAAAAAAATTTTGAGTGAAATTGCATACGAAAAAAATTGCATACGGTCTGGAATCACTTCAACAAAAATTTTTCCGAAATCATATTATACACCCTTTTATACCCCTTTGAGTGAAATTTCACACTATTAAAAAAAAATTTCAATTCGTGAATTCATTTTATACGCCACATCTTGAAACCTTTCTTTCTTTCGAGCCTACCCTAAACCATACGATTTTTCCTTTGTTTAGCCTTTGAAGCCGACCCACAAGTGGGATAAGTCTAAGGTAGCTTTTTAGAATATCGAGAGTTGGATTTGAGAGGTAAAAGGCAAGAGAGTACATCAAGATAAAAGCCGAAAATAGAGTGAAACACGAGAGGAGTGAATTTTTTTTTCTTGTGAGCGAATTTGTGAGGTTTTTGTGGTGAGGAAATATTTTGTTCTTATTTTAAACATGTCTAGGAGTCCGGATCGTCGAGCAACAAGTGGAGGAGCTTCGAATGCTGCTGGTGGAGGAGTAAACCTTCAACCGAGGAGAAACGTTCCCGGAGGTGGAGTGCCCGATCTCCAAGTCCAAGCAATCGTACGAGAAATCTCTCGTCTGTTCCAACCTCAATTCGATTCTCTCAATGAACGAATGGAACAAATGGAGGAACAAAGCCAACGTGCGAACACCCCTCCTATTCCGAGAAGAGAGCGAGAACGTCCATGGCAACATGCAAATGATCTATATGAACAAAGTGACGATGAAAGTGATCGAGGTTCACGACAAAGTGCAAGGAGACGAGGTCATCGAGCACGAGAACAAAGAGATCGAGAGAGGCCCGATGATGATTTAAAGAATATTAAAATGGCGATTCCTGCTTTTCAAGGAAGATCGGATCCCGAGGCCTATCTTGAATGGGAGAAGAAGGTGGAATTAGTTTTCGAGTGCCACAATTACTCGGAAAGCAAAAAGGTGAAGTTAGCTGCTATAGAATTCTCCGACTATGCAATAATATGGTGGGATCAACTCACGTTGAGCCGAAGACGCAATGGAGAACGTCCCGTGTCTACATGGGCAGAAATGAAAGCAATAATGAGAAAGCGTTTTATTCCTGCTTACTATCACGGAGTTGTATCAAAAGCTCCAAAGCTTAACTCAAGGCCAACGAAGCGTGGAGGATTATTACAAAGAAATGGAAGTGGCCATGATCCGCGCCGATGTGGAGGAAGATCGAGAAGCCACCATGGCTCGATTTCTCGCCGGCCTTAACGAGATATCGCAAATATCGTCGAACTACACCACTATGTTGAGGTTATTGATATGGTCCATATGGCCATAAAGGTCGAAAAACAACTAAAAAGAAAAGGTACGTCACGAACTTTCTCTAACACTTCTTCTATGCCTAGGTGGGGGCAAGGGACCAACAAACGTGACATACCAAGCCGAAACAAAGAAGTAAGTGGTGCCACCAAGTTTAACAAACCGATTGCCGAAACGAGTAAAGGAAAGATGGAAGCCCAACCAAGTCGATCTCGAGACATAAAATGTTTCAAATGCCTTGGAAGGGGCCACATCGCGAGCCAATGTCCAAATCGGAATGTGATGTTTGTTCGAGACGATGGCGAGATTGAATCTGAAAGTGAACAAGAGAAGGAGGCCATTGAACAAACCGAAGATGAAGAAGATGTTGAACAAGCCGAAAATGGAGAAATATTGGTGGTAAAGAGAAGCCTTACTTTGCAAGGTGCCGAAAACGATCAACAACGCGAAAACATTTTCATACGCGATGTCAAGTGCAAGGTAAGATTTGTTGCGTTATAATTGATGGGGGAAGTTGTACAAATGTGGCAAGTTCAATGATGGTGGAGAAACTCGGATTGGCCACCATTAAACATCCCCATCCGTATAAACTCCAATGGCTTAACGATGGTGGAGAATTGAAGGTAACGAAGCAAGTGTTGATTTCGTTTACAATTGGGAAGTATCAAGATGAAGTTATGTGTGACGTCGTACCAATGCATGCGGGGCATCTTCTTTTGGGGAGGCCTTGGCAATTCGACAAGCGAGCGATTCATGATGGATATACAAACAGATACTCTTTCAAACACATGGGACGAATGGTGACGTTAGCTCCATTATCACCGAAACAAGTGTATGAAGATCAACTCAAAATGAGGAGTTCGATTGAAAAATCAAAAGAAATCGAGAGAGAGCAAAAAAATGAAAAGAATAAAGAAAAGAGTGAAGAAAAGAAGAAAAACAAAAAGATGAGTGATAAAAAAGAGAGAGTGATTCAAAAGAAAAAGAAACGAGTGATGAAAATGAAAAAAAGAATTTGTTTGTAAAAGAGAGAGAAGTTCGAAAATCGATGTTATTGAAACAACCATTATTGGTTCTTTTGTACAAGGAGAGCTTGCTTGGCACTAACGAATTTGATGATAAGTTGCCCTCTTCTATTTTGTCTGTGTTGCAGGAATTTCGAGACGTATTCCCGGAAGAAATCCCGAGTGGGTTACCACCTATTCGTGGAATCGAACACCAAATAGATCTTGTGCCGGGAGCTGCGATTCCAAACCGACCTGCTTACCAGAGCAATCCTGAAGAGACGAAAGAATTACAAAAGCAAGTAAATGAACTCCTTGAAAAGGGCTATGTGCGCGAAAGCCTTAGTCCATGCACCGTGCCTGTTTTGCTTGTCCCGAAAAAGGATGGAACGTGGAGGATGTGCGTGGACTGCCGTGCTATAAACAAGATAACTATCAAGTATCGTCATCCTATACCACGATTGGATGATATGCTTGACGAGCTAAGTGGCGCAAGTCTGTTTTCAAAAATTGATCTTAAGAGTGGTTATCACCAAATACGGATGCGTGAGGGTGATGAATGGAAGACTGCGTTTAAAACGAAGCATGGGCTTTACGAATGGCTCGTTATGCCATTTGGCTTAACGAACGCCCCAAGCACGTTCATGAGGCTTATGAATCACGTTCTAAGACCTTTTATTGGTAGATTTTGTGTCGTATACTTCGATGATATATTAGTTTATAGTAAAAATTTAGATGATCATGTTTTACATTTGAAGGCTGTTTTGGAAGTATTGAGGAAAGAAACTTTGTATGCTAATTTAAAGAAATGTGAATTTTGCACTAACAAGGTTGTGTTTTTAGGTTTCGTTGTTAGTTCGGAGGGCCTTGAAGTCGATCAAGAGAAGATCAAGGCGATCCAAGAATGGCCCCGTCCGACGAATGTCTCCCAAGTCCGAAGTTTCCATGGATTAGCAAGTTTTTACCGTCGATTCGTGCCAAACTTCAGCACCTTAGCCGCACCCTTGACTGGAGTTATTCGTAAGAATTCCAACTTCGTTTGGGGAGAGGAACAAGAAAAATCCTTTTTGAAAATTAAAGATTGTCTAACTCATGCACCGTTATTAGCTTTGCCTAATTTTGATAAAACCTTCGAGTTAGAATGTGATGCCTCAGGTTTAGGCATTGGAGCTGTGTTGATGCAAGATGGACGGCCTATTGCCTATTTTAGCGAGAAACTCAATGGTGCTGTCTTAAACTATCCGACTTATGACAAGGAGCTCTATTCGTTGATTCGAGCCTTAGAGACGTGGCAACACTATCTTTGGCCCAAAGAATTCGTCATACATACCGATCACGAATCCTTGAAGTACTTAAAGGGTCAACACAAGTTGAATAAGCGGCATGCTAAGTGGGTAGAATTTCTTGAATCTTTTCCATATGTTATTAAATATAAAAAAGGTAAGGAAAACGTAGTGGCTGATGCACTATCTCGAAGGTATGCGTTGTTAAATATTTTGGATGCTAAGTTAATGGGGTTTGTATTTCTTAAAGATTTATATGTCAACGATGCTGACTTTAGTGAATTCTTTAGGTTATGCGCAAAGGGAGCTTACGAGAAGTACTATCGACATGATGGGTACTTGTTCCGAGAAGGAAAGCTTTGTATACCCCAAGGTTCCGTACGAGAAGTGTTGATCGAAGAATCTCATAGTGGAGGATTAATGGGGCACTTCGGAGTTGCAAAGACGTTAGCCATGCTCAACGAACATTTCTTTTGGCCTAAGATACGACGAGATGTCGAACGGTTTTGTAATCGATGCATTGCATGCAAACGGGCTAAGTCACGAATTAAGCCCCATGGTTTGTATAAGCCATTGCCTATTCCCGAAACCCCTTGGTCTGATATCTCAATGGATTTCGTGCTAGGTTTACCGAGGAGTAAAAATGGCCGAGATTCAATATTTGTGGTTGTAGATAGGTTCTCAAAAATGGCTCATTTTATAGCCTGTCATAAAACTGATGATGCCGTGAATATTGCTAATTTATTTTTCAAAGAAGTGGTCAGGTTGCATGGCATGCCTAGGACGATTGTGTCCGACCGAGACGCGAAGTTTCTTAGCCATTTTTGGAGGACACTATGGGGGCGCCTTGGAACGAAGTTGCTGTTTTCAACCACTTGCCATCCGCAAACGGACGGCCAAACTGAAGTGGTCAATCGGATTTTGTCTACATTGCTTCGAGCTATCATCCGGAAAAATTTGAAGGCTTGGGAAGAATGTTTACCACATGTGGAGTTTGCGTATAATAGAGCTATTCACTCAGCTACCAAATTTTCTCCTTTTGAAATCGTTTATGGTTTCAATCCGTTAACACCATTAGATTTAATGCCATTGCCTTCTAACCAATTTGTGCATGTAGATGGAAAGCGTAAAGCTGATTTCGTCAAGCAATTGCACCAACGAGTTCGAGAAAACATTGAGGCAAGGACCAAGAACTATGAACAACATGCTAACAAAGGTCGTAAACGAGTTGTGTTCGAGCCGGGAGATTGGGTGTGGTTGCATATGCGCAAGGAAAGATTTCCTATGCAACGACGATCTAAACTACTTCCGAGAGGGGATGGACCGTTTCAAGTCCTTGAACGAATTAATGACAATTCTTATAAATTGGACTTGCCTGGTGAATATAATGTTAGCGCGACTTTTAACGTTTCTGATTTGTCTCCGTTTGATGCAGATTCCGATTTGAGGACAAATCGTTCTGAAGAGGAGGGGAATGATGTGAGCTTGCCTACGAACCAAATGGAGAACGAACAAGAAGCTATTAAGCTGCCCATTGGTCCGATAACGCGAGCTAGAGCTAAACGATTTAAAGATGCTATTTTAGCATTGGTGGAACGGATTGAGGAAAATGAAAGCAAAGAGCTTAAAGACGAGCTGAATATTTTCAACTTCTTTGAAGTTGAAATTCGTTCTAGCTAACTAAATTGCTGCTGGATTTTAAACCAATTAAATAAGCATTTAATTAAGTCTTATTACAGCTTATTAATATGTTTTTATTTAATATAAGTGTTTAATATGTCTTAATTTAGTTACATTAAAGATGTCTTGATTTCATTTAGTTTGTCTAAATTATTACATGTTTTAAATCTGTTCAACTGAATTTGTGTCATGCTTTATTAATATTTAAGTTGTTTCAATGTTAAATTAGGATGTTCACATTATGTATTTACTTAGTTCAGCTTAATTTGATTGAAATTAATTAAGTTCATGTGTGTTTTTAGGTACAGCCGAATTTGAAGATTCATTGGGCAGATTCATGCATGAAGATTCAATGGATGTGAAGATGCATGCATGTTGGGTTCAATGCACCAAATGATACATGCATGGACTATATTAAAGATGGTGTGCTGATTGTTGAAGTTCTCTAAGTGACCATTCGGCCAAAAGAGATGATTTTCCATTCTCCAAAGCTGCCATTTATTTCCTTCACATTGCTGGGTACATTGTGGCTATTCGGTTCATGATGTTCACACCTTATGGTCATTCAAAACCGTCCATTCACACTTCCAAATGACTGTTCAAGTTGCTAATTAATGATGGTAATTTTTCAGCAATAGTTGCTTCATGAATGACCCCATTATGATCATTGATCGAACCTAGCCTATTCATGCACATCCAAGATGTTCAAGGTGCATTTTCCCATCTAGAAGATGACCATTGGAGCTCTCATTCAGCCGAATCTACATGGGCTAATAATTTTGCATTCATGCTGAATTTTAGTTCATTGTTTACTTAGAAACTAAGTCTTGAATTTGTCCATTCGGCTACTAGTAGAAAGGCTATAAATAGTTGTTGAATTTCTTGTAAAAGGACTTTTTGCCAAATTTCTGAATGAAATATAATTTTAGTGAGAAATTCACTCTCTTTATTCTCCAAAGCTCAAATTGACTTATCTTCAACGAGTGGCGTCAATCTGACTTTGTTCGAACTTATCACCCATTGGTGTGGCGTTCTTCATACCGTAGGTTCCTATTTTGCTAAATAGAGGGTCTCGGTTTTTATCCTATTTCCATTTCTTTCTTTGAAACCTTAAGCCCGGGTCCTTATTTGATAATAAGGGTTTGATCTTGTTTCATCGAATTACCCAGCAAACAACAACCCATCAAACTCCTTTGTTCCTAAAGCCATCCAACTTCAAACACCAAGACTTGAATTTGATTCAATTCCGACACTACCTAATTTCGATCGGGAAAGATTACGACTCGTCTTTACATCCGAAACGAGCTCGTATCATAACCAGCCCCATAGGTGCAACCCTCAACGTGTCCCTAGAATGGATGATGATTGTCATGATCATGGACAATCATCTTTGGCAAAACCAAAGAGCGAGCAGCAACGAGAACATCTCTTTCATACTCGCTGCCACGTACAAGGTAAGCTTTGTAGAGTTATTATTGATGGTGAAAGTTGCTCGAACATAGCCAGCACGACGATGGTGGAAAAGCTTTGCTTAACCACTACCAAGCATCCATAACCTTATCAACTACAAGGGCTTAGCAACGAAGGCCAATTTAAGGTCACTCAACAAGTGCGCATCGCCTTTTCTATCGGTAAGTATCAAGACGAAGTTGTGTGCGACGTAATGCCTATTCAAGCCTGCCATTTGTTGCTAGGAGAACTGTGGCAACTGGATCGAAAAGTCACTCACGATGGTCGTACCAATAGGTATTCTTTCAAGCATCAAGGAAAGAAACTCACCTTAGTGCCGCTCACTCTGGAACAAGTCCATGAGGACCAAATCAAACTGAAAAATTCTGTTAAAATAAGTGAGGAAAAAGAAAAAGAGAATGAAAAAGAGCAAAAAGAGATTGAGAGTGAAAAAGAAATTGAAGAAAGAAGAGAAAATGAATTAGAAAAAGAAACAAAAGAAAAAGACGTGGAAAGGGTAGTGAGGAATGTTTCCACTAACCAAGATATGAATTTTTCTTGTGTTGCTACTTTTCAGGTTCCCGAAAGATCGAAAGATAACTTTCAACTTCAATACCTCTCAAATGGAAGACGCTTTCATACGATCAACTTAAGCAAAGATGAAATCACACTACATGATCCCGAAGGTAAGCGAGGTAAGGAAATTTTAGAAACCGAGTCCAGTGCAGATTTGAAAATTATTGATAAAACTTTTGGTGACTTAGTTCTTAAAAGATCTCCTCATTTTGATCCGATTAATTGTTACTCTTCGATTGTGGTTGATAAAGTCATTACGAAAAGAAGCGTGATTTGTTATTCTCTTGATTTACCTTGTGTAAAATCCTTGAATTTGTCCAAATCTGTTTTGGAGAATAAGGTAACGAAATTTTCCAAATTTGTTTTCAATTTATATTCGTGCCTTAAACAGTTTATGTGGTTGTACATGAAGTTTGAGTTCCATTTGACAAACGTTAACTCAACAACGAAGATTCGACTACACTATGCCCCCGATGAGCGAAGGTTTGTTTTAAATGAAAAAGGTAAAATCGACCCTTATTCTTCTGCTTATCGAGGTAAGATGCTTGAAACCTTTGAAACACTTTTGTACTCCTCGGATAGTGATAAAGATTGTGTTGATGAACACTTAGATCGAAACGTGCTTGACTGTCCTATTTTATTTATTGATGATCTATCTGTTTTGATAGTTGATAAAAAGATCTTGTTTTTGATAATGCATGTGTGAGTGAATCTATAGACCGTCGATTAATGCATGGTATGATTATGCAACTCTGTGAACCATGTGAATCTTTTCAAATACCTACTTGTGACGATTATGTTTACCATTTGATTTATTACTCGCAATTTATTCATGGTTTGTGGGAACAATGTGAGACGACTGAATGCCTTAAAACATGTCCATCTTTGTTTCAAATATTTGACGAGGCAGTGGTGAGTAAATTAGATTGTTTGCATGGTAATCTGAATCTGTCCATTCACATGCGTTATACCTGTTCTCTTATGCTTATGATTGGACTACAAGCTTATTTCCGTTGCTATTCACTATCTCATGGCTATTCTTCTCAGTGGACTCAATTGCCATTAGTCCCGTTCGATAGAGGAAAGTCGAGTTCATTTGATTTTTTAGATTCGAGGACGAATCTTTTTGAGGAAGGGGGGAATGATACGAGTCACAAAAGCCCAAATTCTTGAGGGCAAGGCCCAATAAGAAGATTCCAAGCCCAATCAAGAAATCCACCCATACTTAGTTGAAAATCAGGCCAAATTGTCAAAGTGGCCCAAGTTGTAAAGTTTTATTTTTATTTATTTATTTATTTATTTTACTTAGTTTAAATTTTTATATTCAGTCCAAGAGTCCCAAATAAAAGACCCTTGGCCGAATTTCCATATTAAAATAATTAGGAGTTTTTTTTTAGTTTTAGTTTTAGTGTTCTAATTAAATTAGGAAAACATTTGAAAGGCCTATTTATATGGCTTGGCCAGCCACCCTACATTACATTACAATTACATTGAAAATTTCAGATTTGATTTGAGTGAAAATTCTCTTTGAGTTCTTCAAGGATTTTCTCTTGAGTTTTCTTTAGAAGTTGTTTTAACAATCTTTTTGATTGTGGGAGCCATCTTCAACCTTCTTCTTGCCATTGATATTCTTTGGAGGGGAGATTAGAGCCGTTTGAAGGGAGTTGTGAGATCTTTCGGGATTTCAAGGCTTCTTAGGACTTATCTTTTAATTTCTTACTGTCAATTCTTTCTTTATTTCTGCTTGTGCCGAATCTTTATCTAATTTATTTTCTATTCTTATTGTGTTTTCAGCCTTTTTCTATCTTAAGGAATTAGCCCAAAAATCCCCAATTTCTAGGGTTCTTGCCGATTCATCCATACTCTTTTTGGGAGAAATTAGATTGCCGAAATTTAGGGAAAACTATCTGGGTGTTCAATTGGGCAGAATCGCAATCTCTTCTAGGGTTTCAAGATTCCTTATTAACACTTATTTCTATTCTCTATTTGATTCTTTACTGTTTTGGGGATTTTATTTCAGATCTGAAAATTCAAAAATCTAATCTTTTAATTTTCTGTTTCGTTTCAGATCTAATTGTTTAGGGTTTTCGTAGGAGTTTCTCGTGACTTGGCAACTCGATCTTGGTCCGCGTGCAACCCCGTATCAGTACATGCTTCCATTCATGAACCAGCCCATCATTAAAGCTTTAATTAAGAGAGATGCATTACCCATGCACCTAGCATTCGTCCAAGAGGGGTTGGATATGAATTGAAGATGCACATTCATGGAACAAGGAAGCTTTCTTATTGGTTAAGCATGCATGAACGGGTTTTGGGAAGAAACATGATTATTCAACCATGCATGAACTTACACTATCCATAAACAGAGATTTAATGCTTGAAGTGTGAACATTTTTAATTGTTGTGTGAACACATTAGTAGCTGAATTTTAATAGGCATTAGAGAGCCTATAAATAGTTTATTTTGTTTATTGTAAAAGGTTACAGAATTTGATTATTGAAAACTTGATTGTGAGGTTTCCTCCTATCCTATTTCGTACGAGTCTCGTTCTGACTTATCTAGCTCACTAGTGGCGTCAACCCGACTTCTTGAACTTATCACCATCCTGGTGTGGCGTTCATCCACCTTTTTATACCTTTGGTTCCTACCTCTCTATAGGTAACGGGTCAAGGTCCATCTTCGACAATCCATTTAATCCACCTTGAGCAATATAAGTCCCGGGGCAATACTTCATATAGTATTGAATCGTTCTTCGCTTGAGTTCTATTTTTCCATTCCATTTTAACTATTAAATTATAAACAATATTTCTTTATTTCACCGAGCCTATCAAACATCTATCCAAACCATCTTTTGAACCCATTTTCTCAACTTCCGCTATAAAAAAATCATCTAACTCCTTCTATCTACAAAATTGAACAAACTTCTCGTCGACGATCGGGCAATCAAGTGAATCGACTCAATCAACCGAGCCGGATCACATCACTATGTGCCATGCATCCTGGAGGGAATAAGTTGTATCACGACTTGCGAGAATTGTACTGGTGGCCTGGACTTAAGCAAGAAGTAACGGAGTTTGTAGGAAAATGTCTGACATGCCAACAAGTGAAAGCTGAGCATCAATTACCTTTTGGACTGTTACAGTAGGTGAAGATACCACTTTGAAAGTGGGAGAGGGTAACCATGGACTTTGTGAGTGGGTTGCCTTTGACACCATCAAAGAAAGACTCGGTGTGGGTGATTGTGGATAGGTTGACCAAATCAGCCCATTTCATACCTGTACGTACTGACTTTTCGCTTCAAAAGTTAGCCAAGCTGTATGTGGCGGAGATTGTATGACTTCATGGAGTCCCAGTTTCGATTGTCTCTGACCGGGATCCCAGATTCACATCTCGGTTTTGGCAAAAGTTGCATGAGGCATTGGGGACGCGATTGAACTTTAGTACGGCTTTCCATCCCCAAACTGATGGTCAGTCAGAGAGGGTTATTCAGATTCTGGAGGACATGTTGAGGAGATGCGTGATTGACTTTCAATGTAGTTGGGAGGATTACTTGCCGTTGGCAGAATTTGCATACAATAACAGTTACCAGGCGAGTATTCGAATGGCACCGTATGAAGCACTGTATGGACGAAGGTGTCGTACACCTAGTTATTGGACTGAACTAGGAAAACGACAAATTCTTGGACCAGAGTTGGTAGCTGATACTGAGGATAAGGTCAAAATAATTAAGGACCAGTTAAAAGAAGCATCTATTAGGCAAAAGTCGTATGCAGATTTGAAGCGTAAGGAGATTGAGTACTCAGTAGGTGATATGGTCTTCTTAAAGGTTTCTCATTGGAAGAAGATATTAAGGTTCGGTAAGAAGGGCAAGTTAAGTCCGCGGTTTATTGGGCCTTATCGAGTTTTGAAGCAAGTAGGCCCAGTGGCTTATCAGTTGGAATTGACTCCAGAGTTAGATAGGATTCACGATGTTTTTCATGTCTCCATGTTAAGGCGTTATCGTTCTGACCCTGCTCACGTCCTGCCAGTTGCAAAAATTGAAGTTCAGACTGATTTGACCTTTGAGGAGGAGCCTGTGCAAATATTGGCTCGAGATGTTAAGGTTCTCAGAAGGAAATCTATCCCGTTAGTGAAAGTACTTTGGCGTAATCATGGAAGGGAAGAAGCTACTTGGGAATCAGAAGAGACTATGCGTCAACAATACCCTCAACTAGTTGGATCAGGTAAATTTTGAGGATAAAATTTCTTTAAGGAGGGTAGAGTTGTAACGCCCCAATTTTCGGGAATTCTGTGAATGTTGGCATAGGTTTAATTATGTTAGTGGGCCTCTAGAAGGCCCAAGCTTAAGATAGAACCCGACAATTTTAGTTAATTTTTGTTCCATAAGAAAAAAGGGGGTGAAATTATGAAATAGAACCTATGTGAAAATGTTTGAAAATACTATAGGCTAAATTGAAGTGGCCAAATAAATAGGAGTGAAAAATAGGAGGATTTGCATGACAAACCTCCCATTTTACATGAAGTGGCCAGCCATCATGTTGTTGTAGACAATATGAGCACTTGATATCCATAATTCATGGTACAAAATGATAATGGGTTAGGTACATGTTCCATGATAATGGATTAGGTAAATATTCCATGATAATGGGTTAGGTAAATGTTCCATGATAATGGTTTAGGTAAATGTTCCATGATGGGCATTTCATGTCTTTTGCATTAAAGAATTAAATGGATGAAATATGAAATATGAAATTTTATTAAAAGAAAAAGGGGTGAAAAGAACAAAGTTTTGTCCATCTTTGTTCATCATAGCCGAAAGTTAGAGAAGAGAAAGGAGAGGAGAAAGCTCTTGAATGTTCGGTCACTTGGGGAAGAAAATTGAAGGTAAGTTCATGGTAGTTTGCTTCTATCTTGATGTTCATGAGTTCTTCTTAATTCTACCTTAACTCTTGAAGCATATTTTGGTTTTTTGGTTGTGTTGTGAGCATTTGGTCATGAATTAAAATGAAGGAAATGGTTGTTGTTTCATGTTCTTTTGATGAAAAATGGAAGATAGGTGAAGTTGAGCCAAACAAATAAGCATGCATGTGCCTTAGATGCTAAGGGGAAAAATCGGCTAACATGTTGTGCTTTAAAATGACGAAACGGAGACTATACTTAAGTAAACTCATAGATAAGTGATGATTGATTGGTGATATACATGTTTAAATAACATGCATGCAAGTTATGTGTGAAAGAGTGATTTGGTAATAAATCTACTTGGGACAGCAGCAGTAATGTGACTTTGGAAAATCACCATAAATTGTGAGAGATGAGTTAGAAGGTAAATAAATTATGTAATTAAAGCTTAATGAGTCTAGTTTCAAATGAAATAAACAAGAACATATTTTGAATTCTGTACAATGAGAAATTTGATTCTTAATGAAGAGTGGTCAGATTAGTCAAACAGTGAAACATTGGAAACTTTAAGAAAAATCTGGTATTGATTGGCCAAACCAAAAATTCTGAAAATTTTATGGATAGAAGATATATGAGTCTATTTTTAGGAAAAATTAACGGCACTTGATTTGGAGTTTCGTAGCTCTAGTTATAAATTATTTAGTGACTATTGCTCAGGAAGACAGCTTGCAGTGAAATTATGATTATGTGGTAAACATTGACAAAAATTTGTTAATGAGTTGCTTATTGATTTCTTATAAGCTTACTATGATTTGTAGGTGTGGTTGGCCGAATATTGTAAGGGGTTAATACGTAGTTCATATTTGAATAGTTAGATTAACGTGTTAGTAATCCAATTGTAGGCAATTCATGTGTGGATCTCGTCAGCATATCGTCGCAAACAGGTGTGTAACTAACACCCTCTTATAGACTAGATCGGCACAAGCCGAAAAGCCGAAAAACCGAAATGCCGAAAAGCCAGTATTTTGAGATCTTGCGAGTGTGTGAATGCTCATGAGATTAATAGTTTGATGTATACGGTAAATTAAAGTGATAAGACTGCAGAGTGCGCGATTCTGTGCATTTCGATATTTTTGGGCTTAATGGGCCAACGGGCCCAAATTGGTAAGAAAATGCGGTAAGTGTTTCTGATCATACGTAAATGGCTATGTTATGCATGAAAACCTTAAGAATAGTTAAATTACTTGAATACCCCTATGTATGCAAAATTACCATTATACCCCTAGGGTTACTTTTGACTGAAAAGCATGACGATCTGATTCTGTATGATGTATGCCATGATTATATATCTGTTGCATGGGGACTTGGGTTATACTATGAAGGAAGCGTCCTGGTGGCTATGCCACAATTATCTGATCTGGTGGCTCTGCCACATAATCTGTCCTGGTGGCTATGCCACAATTATCTGATCTGGTGGCTCTGCCACATATATCTGTTCTGGTGGCTCTGCCACAATATCTGTATCTGGTGACTCCGTCACAATATTTGGTAGCCTCACTGCGATTTCTGTGGTGTGTAGCGGTTGGGTGGGTCGAGTTGTCTCCCCACACGGTATAGGTTGGTACGGGGGTGTATACAGTTGGATATGGTTGGGTTTCTGCATAAACATGTAATATATGTTCTGTTCTGTTATGGGCCTATGGGCTTTATTCTGAATTTCTATTCTGGGCTAAGGCCAACTTATTCTATTTCTGTGGTTTGAGCTGATATAGGCTATGGTTGGGTTAATTTACACACTGAGTTCCCCAAACTCACCCCTTTTATTTTCATCCATGCAGATAATCCCCAACCATAGTGGGCTTGGAGCTGTGAGCGAATTCAGAGTGGCCACCTGTTCTGAAAGTTTGATTTTCTTCTGGTGAACTGGACATCCTTTTATTTACGTTTGAAGTTTTAGATTTTTAAATGTAATAAGGCCTTTTAATTATTTTTTATGGTTTTAATATGTATTACTAAGATAGGTATTACTTATTTTAACTGTTGAAATTAGATAGCTTTAGGGCGGGTCTTCAAAAACAACAATTGATTTCAAAATAACGCGACAACAAGCAAAGCTTCCGCAATAAAAGTATTTTCCAAAATTAATCACTTTTCCTAAAAATGACTTAATCAAATCGGTTTCCTAGAAATATCCATGACGTTAAGGTGTGGCAATGGTGGTATGCATGTCTAGGATTGGATCCGAAGGGAGCTTGGTACTTAAGCAGTCCGATGGACTTACCACCTCTTTTCCGATTTCCTACTTGGTGCACAGCTTCCATTCACTTTAACCTATAATGAAATTATCTTTTAAAACACTAAGTAAGTTTTTCTGGATCAACAATATAAAATGTTTTGAATGCTTCGATGTGGCATGTCAGATCCGGTCATAACGTCTGGGCCGGGTTTCGGGTGCTACAATTTATCCCTGCTTACTACCACCGGGAGTTGCACCAAAAATTTCAAAATCTAACACAAGGGACCAAAAGCGTCGAAGACTACTACAAGGAGATGGAAATTGTGATGATTCGGGCTGATGTCCAAGAGGATCCTGAAGCAACAATGGCACAATTTCTAGCAGGATTAAACCGAGTGATACGAGCACGCCCCGCGAACTTCATCGAACAAGTCTGTCAAGCCAAGCATTGACATGTTGGCAAGCTGATCCCAACTCGTTTCCAGCTCCACGAGCTCCGTCCAGCTCAAATCCAACTTATTCAAGCTCAATCCATCTTGCCTGAGCTAAACCGAGCTCACTCCTAGCTCATTTTCAACTCACGAGCTAAACCTTAGCTCAACTTCAGCTTAGGAGTTTAGCCTCAGCTCAACTTTAGCTCACGAGCTAAAACTTAGCTCATTTTAGTTTAAACTCAGTTTTGTCTTTAATGCATTAAATAAAAATTTGCACATATTTATTTAAGCATTAAACTTGTCTTATATCAATATTTGTTATTAATATGTCATAGCCATTACATAAATTATTATGTTCACATAGCCGAATTAATGCATGACGTTAATGTGTTCACATCATGCCGAATTTATGAGTGTTCATGAGATGTCTTAATGACTTGTTTATTTCATGTAGGTACATCCCTTTTCGCACAGGCATGCAAGGAATTAATGCAAGGTGCATGCATAGAAAGGTTCAATGGACGGTAATCAAGAGGCATATGCATGTTCATGATGGTCATTCATGTATTTGAAGATTCATGGATCAAATTAATGATGGAACATGTATTGGACGGTTCATGTATTGATCATGTGTTCACACCATGATGACCATTCTGTTGGATGTTCACACACAAGAGTCTACTCAATCTCCTTGTTCACACCAAGTTTGATCTTTCATGAAGCCTCATTTAATTAAGCCACTCATGGTGAAACAACATGAATTAAAGGCTCCATTAAAGGAGTTAGCCGAATCTAGCCATGCATGCATGAAGAACATTTATCCAAGTACGTCAATGCATATTCATGAAGCTAACCACTCACCTCCTGATACGAGCACGCCCCACGAACTTCATCGAACAAGTCTATCAAGCCGAGCATTGACATGTTGGCAAGCTGATCCCAGCTCGTTTCCAGCTCCACGAGCTCCGTCCAGCTCAAATCCAGCTTATTCAAGCTCAATCCAACTTGCCTGAGCTAAACCGAGCTCACTCCTAGCTCATATTCAGCTCACGAGCTAAACCTTAGCTCAACTGCAGCTTAGGAGTTTAGCCTCAGCTAAACTTTAGCTCACGAGCTAAAGCTTAGCTCATTTTAGTTTAAACTCGGTTTTGTCTTTAATACATTAAATAAAAATTTGCACATATTCATTTAAGCATTAAACTTGTCTTATATTAATATTTGTTATTAATATGTCATTGCCATTATATAAATTGATTATGTTCACATAGCCGAATTAATGCATGACATTTATGTGTTCACATCATGCCGAATTTATGAGTGTTCATGAGATGTCTTAATGACTTGTTTATTTCATGTAGGTACATTCCTTTGGACGGTACAATGTATGGATGAAGAAACATCTCTTTTGGGCATTCCACACTCATGAATGAAGAAGTATTAAATGCTGGTGCATGTACGGCTAGATGCAATGTTTCTACAAATTCATGCATGTGTCAAATGCATGTATGGACATTAAAGGCTAGTCCATGAATGGATCAAATGCATGGGATGATAGAATGCATGAATGGCTTAAGTGCATGTATGGTGGCTGTCTCCTAACTTTCCAAGGCACTTATTCGGCCAAGAAGTAGCTGCTAACTAATTCTATGTTGACCATAGAGCTCCTTGAACATGTTCACACTTTGAATTGACCTATAGGCTACTACACATGCATGGATGGGTTCAAGAACGTCCAAGGGAAGGAATTAACTCAATAATTCAACACATTGATTGAATTAAGTGCATGCACAAAGGGGAGAACGAATTTACTAGGTTCATGCTGCCATTTATGAACCTACATGCTATTAAAGAGTTTAATTGTGAGGATACATGTTCCATACAAGTGCATGAACGTCCCAAGGAGATGAATGCAACCTTTGGTGCACATACAAGTCACTTGAAGCCTTTCTTTATGATTAAAGCATTCATGCACACACTTAGGGGGAAGAAAGTGTCCATTCAACTAGTTCATGAATCTGCCAAATTTATGAACTATTTTAATACATTAGTGTGAACGTTTTTATTATTGTGTGAACACCTAGATGCCGAATTTGAATGGTCATCTATGTGCCTATAAGTATTTGTTTTCTTTCAATTGTAAGGGACTTTTTGCCAAATTTTTTATTGAATTTAATCTTGTGAGAATTTTCTTCTCTAAACTTTGTGTGAGACTTTGTTGACTTATCTACCTAGTAGTGGCGTCAACCCTATTTCTTTCACCCTTATACCGAGGTTCCTACTTTGCTAAGTAGCGGGTCGAGGTTTTATCACTTTCATTCTCCACCTTGAAAGCCTATAAGCAATTGGGTCAATACTCTCTAGTATTGGTTCGTGCTTGCTTTTGAGTTCCTTCTTTCCATTCTTTCATTTACTTTAAACCGAACCTTAATATTCATATTTTAAACCCTTTCTTTGAACCCCTTGAATAGCTTCCGCATAATTCATTTAGAAACAAACATCCTTTTCAACAAACCGAATGATACTTTCTCGTAGACAATCGGGCAAACTCGCATACGACTCGAGTCTCCCCGAGGCGGTTCGTATTGAGCTGAGGCTAAACTCCTAAGCTAAAGTTGAGCTAAGGTTTAGCTCGTGCGCTGAATATGAGCTAGGAGTGAGCTCGGTTTAGCTCAGGCAAGTTGGATTGAGCATGAATAAGCTGGATTTGAGCTGGACGGAGCTCGTGGAGCTAGGAACGAGCTAGGATTAGCTTGCCAACATGTCAATGCTTGGTTTGATAGACTTGTTCGATGAAGTTCGTGGGGCGTGCTCGTATCACCTCCCATTCGGCCGAACATGGACAAGAACACCATTGGACATTTTTCTAGAAGTTCCATGTTTTAATTAGGTACATTACTTAATTGTTAAGTTCATGAATGGACTATTCGGCTAGCATAAGATACTAGCATAAATAGTTGGTTATTTTCAATTGTAAGGGACTTTTTGCCAAAATTTTTATTGAATTTAATCTTGTGAGAATTTTCTTCTCTAAACTTTGTTTGAGACTTTGTTGACTTATCTACCTAGTAGTGGAGTCAACCCTGTTTCTTTCAAGGCTATACCAAGGTTTTAGTGGGTTGTGGCTTTATCGTTTTTACCATCCACCTTAAGAAGCTATAAATTTCGGGTCGTCACTTTTTAGTGTCGATTCTACTTGTTCTTAAGCTACCCAATTCCATACCCTACGACCACCCTTGTCAAACATTAACAACCAACACAACTCCATCCTTTATCACATAAGCCTTAAAGTTACGAACGGAACTTCTCGTTAAGACGATCGGGCAACTCAGCATACGACTCGACTCTTCTCGAGGCAGATCGTATCACCGAGACATAGCAAATGTCGTCGAGCTTCAACAATACTGATACGCCCTCACCTCGAGATCGAATTGAGTCGTAAAGATCACCCGATCGTGAATTAGGAGTAAATTGAGGCTTTACAAAATAGGCTAGAAGAAAGAGGTTTATTTAGGCTCAAAAGGGTTTTGTTGGTTTAGGAAATGAATTAGAAAACAATGGAAGCAATTTGGCTAAGGATTCGAAAGCCGAACTAACACAATAGGAATGTGTTAACCCGTAACTTAGGAGAATGCTTAGGTTGGTAAGGATGGATGAAAGGTTTGTTAAATGGAAAGAAACTTCGACCCACTATCAATGGTGATAGGAACCTTAGTATGAATCGAACGCCACACTTTTGGGATTAAAGTGATAAGTTCGGGAAGAAACAAAAACAAGTTTGACGCCACAAAGATGTTTGATAAGTCTCACAAGTTTTTGGAGAATAACGAGAGTTGAAAACAACCTCACAATTTAGCAAAGCTATCAAATTGTTCATTAACCTCAAAATGTGAATTACATGACCTATTTATAGCTTGACTAAGGTAGCCGAATAGCCTATCTAATCAGATCCTTATGCCTTAAGTTTCTTGAGGAAACTTCCTAGAAATTTCCTAGTTACATTCACGTGATGAAATTCTGAAAATTAACCTTCTAGAAAAAGATGATTCGGCTGGCCCCTTTAATGGAGAAAATTCACATTCGGTTAATGTTTTAAAAGAGCTTAATTGCTGCTATGGAGAAGAGAAATGGACAGCTTCAAAAATTATGCTTCTTTGGCCGAATATGAATAGCCTCCACATGAATTGGCTACTGGAATTTGTGAGGCACTCTTTGGCCATTGCTCTCCACGAAATTGGCCCTTGGAGAAGCTCAAAAACAGCAGCTAGAAGTCCATTGAGCTGCACGAAAAGTCAGTTGGAAACACAAGGCAGCTGCACTTTAAATGCCGTCCATGCATGTGCCCAAATACATGCTCCTTCTTTATGAGCTTTCTTTGCCATTAAGCTAGCTGAAAAAACATCAAATAAATGTGATTAGGACAAGTTTAATACTCATGAAATCAGCAGCTGGACATATTAAAATTCTGCACATTAATTCGGCTAAGACAAATTAATTAGCAGCCACTAATAAATTTGTCTTAGTCAAGACACATTAAAACTTTGTAATTAAACTAAACACATTTAATTTATGACTTAATATGGACATATTAAAGGCATGTACTAATATAAAATATATTTAATAAGCTGAATTAAAAATGTCCAGATTAAGACACATTTATTTAATTAAATGATTTGAGCTGATTCTAAACTAACACAACTAATTAAATTTATTAAAAATAAATTTAATCAGCTCCTTGAACTAATTAAGTGCCGAATTGAGCTAAATTGAGCTGACACAAGCTAAAATCAGCTTGTAGGAAATTGCGAATCAAGCTAGTTGAGCTGGGCGTTTTATGGGCAATCAACCCATCACTCCACAATCGAGCAATATAGCTTGCTACAGCATCTTGGAACTTCTTGGCACGTGCTCGAGTAATTGGCCCCAAAGGCAACTCCATGGATTCGGCACCTATCTTCATGGGCGAGCTCATATCATCCTCCCTCTCCTCGAAGCGATTCGTCCTCGAATCGTCACCTACATCAAAAGGAGAAAGGTCAGCAACGTTAAAACTTGCACTCACTGCATACTCACCCGGTAGGTCAATCTTGTAGACGTTGTCATTGATCCGTTCCAATACTTGAAAAGGGCCATCACCCCTTGATTGAAGCTTGGATTTCCTTTGATCGGGAAACCGTTCTTTGCGCATGTGGATCCAAACCCAGTCACCAGGTTCGAACACGACTCGTTTGCGCCCTTTATTTGCCCCTCGAACATATTGTTCGGTTCTCCTCTCAATATTATCCTTAACATTTTTGTGCAATTGTTTAACAAATTCGGCCTTCTTTTTGCCATCTACATGTACTAATTCATTAGAAGGTATAGGAATCAAATCAAGAGGAGTAATGGGATTAAAACCGTATACTACCTCAAAAGGAGAAAATTTCGTAGCAGAATGAACGGTTCGATTGTATGCGAACTCCACATGAGGTAAGCAATCTTCCCACATCTTCAAATTCTTTTTCAAAATAGCTCGAAGCAAAGTTGATAGCACACGGTTGACTACTTCGGTTTGGCCATCCGTTTGAGGGTGGCATGTCGTCGAAAATAGAAGTTTCGTGCCCAATTTCCCCCACAACGTCCTCCAAAAATGACTTAGAAACTTTGTGTCGCGATCAGAGACAATGGTTCGAGGGATCCCATGCAACCTAACAACTTCCTTGAAAAACAGACTAGCAACGTTAGTAGCATCATCAGTTTTATTACAAGGTATAAAATGGGCCATTTTGAAAAATGGTCTACAACAACAAATATTGAATCTCTCCCTCTTTTGGTTCTTGGAAGGCCCAGAACGAAGTCCATTGAAATGTCTACCCACGGAGCATCAGGAATAGGCAACGGGGTGTATAATCCATGCGGTTTGATTCGTGACTTTGCCTTCTTACAAGTGATGGAACGATCACATTTCCTTATTACGTCATGTTTCATTTTGGGCCAATAGAAATGTTCATGCAATATTGCTAAAGTTTTAGCAATTCCGAAGTGGCCCATAAGTCCTCCGCTATGAGCTTCTTCTACAAGGACGTTTCTCACAGAACTTTGAGGCACACAAAGCTTGCCTTCACGAAATAAATAGCCCTCATGCTGAAAATACTTTTCACAAGCACCATGCGAACAAGACTCATAAATTTCACCAAAGTCAGCATCAGATTTATAAAGATCTTTGATAAATTCGAAACCAAGCAATTTAGAATCCATTAAATTGACAAGTGCGTACCTTCGTGATAGGGCGTCGGCTACAACATTTTCCTTACCCTTTTTATACTTGATCACGTACGGAAATGACTCCAAATACTCCACCCACTTGGCATGACGTTTATTGAGCTTGGTTTGTCCCTTCAAATGCTTTAAAGCCTTGTGGTCCGAATGAATTACGAATTCCTTCGGCCATAAATAGTGTTGCCATGTTTCGAGAGCTCGGACCAATGCATATAGTTCCTTATCATACGTTGGATAATTCAACGTAGCTCCGTTAAGCTTTTCACTAAAGTATGCAATAGGCCGTCCATCTTGCATCAAAGCAGCGCCAATGCCGATACCTGAAGCATCACACTCTATCTCGAATGTTTTGTTAAAATCAGGTAAAGACAACAATGGTGCATTAGTTAGACATTCTTTAAGCTTATTAAAAGAATTTTCTTGTTCATCAATCCACACAAAAGGAGAATTTTTCTTAATTATACCTGTCAAGGGGCAGCTACAGAACTAAAATTAGGCACAAACCTTCGATAGAAGCTTGCCAACCCGTGAAAACTCCTCACTTGGCTGATGTTCGTTGGACGCGGCCATTCGTTGATCGCCTTGACCTTTTCTTGGTCAACTTCTAATCCACGAGCACTTACCACAAAGCCTAGAAAAACAACTTCATTAGTGCAAAAAGAACATTTCTTTAAATTGGCATAAAGTACCTCTTTTCGTAAGACTTCAAGCACGGCACGTAGATGTTGAATATGATCTTCCAAGCTCTTGCTATAGACTAAAATATCATCAAAATACACAACACAGAATTTTCCAATGAACGAACGTAAAACATAATTCATGAGACGCATGAAAGTACTCGGAGCGTTGGTAAGTCCGAATGGCATTACCAACCATTCATACAAACCATATTTAGTTTTGAACGCACTTTTCCATTCGTCTCCCTCCCGCATTCTAATTTGATGATACCCACTTTTTAAATCGATCTTCGAAAACAATTGGGCTCCACTAAGTTCATCAAGCATGTCGTCGAGGCGGGGAATAGGATGGCGATATTTTATTGTGATTTTGTTGATAGCGCGGCAGTCAACGAACATTCGCCAGGATCCATCCTTTTAGGAACCAACAATACCGGAACCGCGCACGGACTTAAGCTTTCACGGATGTAGCCCTTCTCCATTAATTCGGCTACTTGCTTTTCTAATTCCTTCTTTCCTCAGGATTACTTCTATATGCTGGCCTATTTGGAATTGCAGCACCGGGCACAAAATCGATTTGGTGCTCGATTCCTCGAATGGGAGGTAGGCCATTTGGCACTTCTTCAAGAAAAACATCTCCGGATTCCTGCAACAAAGAAACGATAGGAGTAGGCAAAGTATTGTCAAGTTCGTTAGTTTCCAATAAACACTCTTTATACATAAGTACAAAGATAGGTTGCCTTGCCAACATCAATTTTCGAATCTTTCTTTTTTAGCAAAAACACTTATTTTTTATTTTCACACTCTTGCTCTTTTTCTTTTGTCACTCTTGTTTTATCTCACTCTCCTCATTCTTTTCTTTCTTTTTCTTTCCACTCTTTTTATTTTTCTCTTTTTCTTTTTCTCGATCAATAGATTGCTTCATCTTGAGTTGGTTTTCATGCACTTGCTTCGGTGTGAGAGGAGCTAATGTAACATTCCTTCCAAGGTGCTTAAATGAATATCGGTTTGTATAGTCGTCGTGGACTACTCGCCGGTCAAATTGCCAAGGACGCCCCAATAGCAAATGTCCCGCGTGCATTGGTACGACATCACAAACCACCTCATCTTGGTACTTGCCTATGGAAAACGCCACCCTTGCTTGCTTCGTCACCTTGAGTTCGCCTCTATCATTTAGCCATTGTAACTTGTAAGGAGTTGGATGCTTTGTGGTGGCTAAACCAAGTTTTTCAACCAGCAAAGAACTTGCGACATTGGTGCAACTACCTCCGTCAATAATTAAACTACACACCTTACCTTGAACATGGCAACGAGTGTGAAAGATGTTGTCTCGTTGTTGTTCTTCCTCGGCTACTTGGATATTCAAGCTCCTTTTGACAACAAGTAATTCTCCTTCAACGGGCAGCTCGAGCTCTTCACCTTCTGATGTGATCCGGCTCGGTTGATTGAGTCGATTCACTTGATTGCCCGATTGTCGACGAGAAGTTTGTTCAATTTTGTAGATAGATGGAGTTAGATGATTTTTTATAGCGGAAGTTGAGAAAATGGGTTCAAAAGATGGTTTGGATAGATGTTTGATAGGCTCGATGAAATAAAGAAATATTGTTTATAATTTAATAGTTAAAATGGAATGGAAAAATAGAACTCAAGCGAAGAACGATTCAATACTATATGAAGTATTGCCCCGGGACTTATATTGCTCAAGGTGGATTAAATGGATTGTCGAAGATGGACCTTGACCCGTTACCTATAGAGAGGTAGGAACCAAAGGTATAAAAAGGTGGATGAACGCCACACCAGGATGGTGATAAGTTCAAGAAGTCGGGTTGACGCCACTAGCGAGCTAGATAAGTCAGAACAAGACTCGTACGAAATAGGATAGGAGGAAACCTCACAATCAAGTTTTCAATAATCAAATTCTGTAACCTTTTACAATAAACAAGTAAGCTATTTATAAGCCTAAAATGCCTATTGATATTCGGCATCTATGTTGTTCACACTAACTTAAATTCTGTTCACACAGGTATTTAACATGTTCACACAAATAGCATTAAAATCCAGTTCATGCTTGAAGATGGTACATGAATTGGCCGAACCATCATGATGCTTCACTTGATGCATTCATGCATCCTTGGCCCTGAAGAATCTCCATAATTCCATGAATGTGCAGCTCTTTAATGATCCTACATCTCCCTTGGCTGAATGAGGCATTAATGTGCCTAAAATACTTGAATGGTCATCTTGAAAATGCATGAATCATGCATGAAACGTCCCATGTATTTCCCCCCCATAAATATGATCCATGAATCTTCAAATACATGAACTTTCAGCAACTCCCTCTTGCATGAACGTCCCAAATGCATGTGCTCCTTTAAATGCCATCCATTGAACCTCAATTGTGCATGCACACTCCCATACATTGAACCTATCATGCATGAACCTTGTTTAATTACTCTCCAAATTCAGCTCACCTACAAAAACACATGAACCAAAATTAAATCACATAAAATTTAGCTGAACAAACATTAATATAATTTAGACACACTAATTAAACATAAATTAAATTAGACAAATTTAATAAAGTCTTAACAAGACATATTAAATTCGGCCAAGACACATTTAAAACATGTAATAAGTCAAAACATAATTATGAGCTGTAGTAATTTAAGCTAAATTAATAAATTACTTAATTTATTCAGATATTAAAATAAATGAGTTGAAATAAACTTAAGCCAAGCTCAAACGAGCTAAAGTAAGCTAAATTAAGCTCATGTGAGCTAAATCGAGCTGGGAAAAACTAAGATTGAGCTTGTTGAGCTGAGATTGAGCTTCATCTTGCACTTGGGGCCCTCGTGTTTAGGCCAATCATGATAGCAACGAGTGGTGCCACAACATGATGCGATTGAGATCACATCATACCCTCCCTCTTGAAGACGATTTGTCCTCAAATCGGGCCACTTGCTCGCGAAAATTTTTCGAGATCACAAGCCCTTTTGTTCATGATTCGAAAAGTATTGTTTTTAAAACTCCAGGAACCACAAATGGTTTGAAAAGAAAATGATTTAGTTCCATGCCCTCCCTCTTTAGGAGGAAACCATTCCAAAGTGTCACCTACAAAGAAATGGAACGAATTAGTGACACTAAAATTTATAAACTCAAACGATCTTTTCAGAATCTTATTCAAAATTAGAATGCATAATCCAATGCCGGGATCAAATGTAGAAGTGGATCTTACCTGTTCACAATGGTTTTCCATACTTGGTAATAAAGGATGCATCAGAATCAAATCAAATTTATAATCAAAATTTATCAAGGAGTCCTCCAAATGATCATGTAATCTAAGTTCCACTTGATCAATCTTACTTAAACATGCAGAATTTATATAGCAAGGCAGATTTGAGACACCATCTTCAAATTCAAATGCACTAACCATTTTACATGCCATCGTCTTATCACATATTCGGATCAAAAGAAAATTAAACAAGCATGCCTTTAAACATTCATATGTCTTGATTCTGTTAAACAAAATAAACAACATTCTCCACAATCAAAAATTTGATTTTGTCTTAACAAGCCAACAAGATTCACACGTCTCGTTTTCAAACTTAGTGACAAAGCATCATACAAGCAACGATTGTTTACTTGGTCATTCAAACAAAATTTACAATGCTTGCCTTCTCTCAAAGATGAACTAGAATAGCGAACTCCAGGGTTGAACACACGATATTGTTCACTCGTCCCAAAATGCAGTGCGAATTTCTTAATTACCAACAATTCACACAAATGGAACAAAAAGAATTTGAGCATGCATATGTTCAAACATTCATACATCGTAAATCTCATTCGAATAGACTTGTTCAGACATGGGGAATTTAAAAAAAATAGAAAATTCAAATTATCACCACACACAAGTAGACTAGACGTTTCACATGCCAACTTTTTATCACAAGAGTTCAAAATTTGTTTGTGCAGATTTATTCGTACTTCAGTAAAATTCTTGCCAATACCATACTCATCAATAGGAAAACACTTCTTACCACTATGGAAGGTGTAATCACCATCATTCAGAATATGATAATCAAACAAATCGAACTTTGTATGTGAATAATCTTTATCGCACACTATCACACTTTGTTCATGCTGATCTAATCGAACGCCTTCAATAAAATTGCCAACAACAAACTTATCATAGAAAAAACTTTTCAAAGCACTAGTTGAAACAAAATCATAAATAATAGATGAACGAAAATTAACCAATTCAATGGGGAAAACAATTTCGCAAAAACAATTTTCAGCAATCTTGTCATAAACATGTGAGTAAATGAGTTGAAACTCGCTCAACAAGGAACCCTTACCTTGCTTACCATTGGAAATGTGACAATCATTTTTATCTTCCAACTTACCTCTTTCAATCAATTGAAAACGTCTCTCGGTAGAAAGGTAACGAAGTTGGAACCAATCCGTGGATGGAATCTTGCAAACCTGAAACAAAGAAAAATCACAAGGTAATTTCGAAAGGGGGTTAGCAAAAGAATTCCTCTCTTTTTCGTGATTACTCACTTCACTCGTTTCTTTTATAGACTCTCTTTCTTTTTCACTTGATTTCTTTTCAAGCTCTCTTTCAATTTCTTTTTTCGCTTTTTCTTTTTCAATTTTTTTTTTCATTCTCAATTTCTTTTTCAATTTTCTTTTCTTCATTTTCTTTTTCTCTCACTTTTTCGATTTCTTTTTCAATCTCTTTCTCCTTTTCTCGCTTAATGGATTGCTTCATTTTGAATTGGTCTTCTTGCACTTGTTCCGGTGTGAGCGGCGCTAAAGTGATTTTCCTTCCTTGATGCTTGAAGGAATACCTATTGGTACGTTCATCGTGAATGACCTTGCGATCCGATTGCCATGGTTCTCCTAGCAACAAATGGCAAACTTGAATAGGCACAACATCACAAAGGACTTCGTCTTGGTATCTTCCGATGGAAAATGCAACACGCACTTGTTGAGTAACTTCAAATTTGCCTTCAACACCAAGTCCTTGCAGTTGATAAGGTCGTGGATGCTTGGTAGTGGCCAAGCCAAGTTTTTTTACCGTTCGAATACTAGCCATGTTCGACCTACTTCCACCATCAATAATGAGGCAACAAACTTTATCGTGGACACGGCAACGCGTGTGAAACATATCTTCACATTGTGGCTCATTTTCCAATCTTTGAAGGATTGCACTAATCTTGATGTCAACGATAGTAGATGTCAAATCTTCTTTATCTTTGTCGAATTGTCGAAATTCAGATCGCATTATCCTTTGCATTTCTTGTCTCCACATTTGGAATTCAAATTCAGAAAATTCTTCAGACATGCTTCAACAAAATATTAGAAAACAAAAGTTAAATTAGAAAGAAAAATAATTCTCACCACAAATCTCTCAAGTTCGCTCAAAAAGAAAAATTCACTCACTCGTGTTTGAACTCTCTTTTAGGCTTTTTTTTCGAATGAACTCACAGTCTCTTGCCTTTTACCACTCGACCTCGTCTCACAAATTCGTAATTCGTCTCGATAGACTTAATTTGCTGTTTGAGGGTCGGTTTCAAAATGGGTTACAATGGATAATGTCGGGTGTAGGGTAGGCTGAACAAAGAAGAAAATTGGTTTAAAATGTGGCGTTGGGATGGTAAATAATGGTAGGAAGGGAAACTTGATGATCGGAGTAATAAGTGATAATGATAAAAACTCGCAAGACTTTTCACTTTTTTTTTCTTCTTTTTTTTAACTCGATTTTTTTGTCACTTTTTTTTTCTTTTTTTTTCGATTTTTTTGAATTTTTTTTTTGAATTTCTTCTCTTTTTTTAAATCCAATACAATAGTAAACAAAATACAAGGAAGAGAAAAAAAGAAAAAAAATTAAATTCCAACTCAAATTTTTTTGATTTTTTTTGACTTTTTTTTTTCGTTACGAACCTACTCCGAGCTTGATACGAATGTCGGCACTCCTCGTTTTAGTAGCTCTGATACCAAATGATGTGATCCGGCTCGGTTGATTGAGTCGATTCACTTGATTGCCCGATTGTCGACGAGAAGTTTGTTCGATTTTGTAGATAGATGGAGTTAGATGATTTTTTATAGCGGAAGTTGAGAAAATGGGTTCAAAAGATGGTTTGGATAGATGTTTGATAGGCTCGATGAAATAAAGAAATATTGTTTATAATTTAATAGTTAAAATGGAATGGAAAAATAGAACTCAAGCGAAGAACGATTCAATACTATATGAAGTATTGCCCCGGGACTTATATTGCTCAAGGTGGATTAAATGGATTGTCGAAGATGGACCTTGACCCGTTACCTATAGAGAGGTAGGAACCAAAGGTATAAAAAGGTGGATGAACGCCACACCAGGATGGTGATAAGTTCAAGAAGTCGGGTTGACGCCACTAGCGAGCTAGATAAGTCAGAACGAGACTCGTACGAAATAGGATAGGAGGAAACCTCACAATCAAGTTTTCAATAATCAAATTCTGTAACCTTTTACAATAAACAAGTAAGCTATTTATAAGCCTAAAATGCCTATTGATATTCGGCATCTATGTTGTTCACACTAACTTAAATTCTGTTCACACAGGTATTTAACATGTTCACACAAATAGCATTAAAATCCAGTTCATGCTTGAAGATGGTACATGAATTGGCCGAACCATCATGATGCTTCACTTGATGCATTCATGCATCCTTGGCCTTGAAGAATCTCCATAATTCCATGAATGTGCAGCTCTTTAATGATCCTACATCTCCCTTGGCTGAATGAGGCATTAATGTGCCTAAAATACTTGAATGGTCATCTTGAAAATGCATGAATCATGCATGAAACGTCCCATGTATTTTCCCCCCATAAATATGATCCATGAATCTTCAAATACATGAACTTTCAGCAACTCCCTCTTGCATGAACGTCCCAAATGCATGTGCTCCTTTAAATGCCATCCATTGAACCTCAATTGTGCATGCACACTCCCATACATTGAACCTATCATGCATGAACCTTGTTTAATTACTCTCCAAATTCAGCTCACCTACAAAAACACATGAACCAAAATTAAATCACATAAAATTTAGCTGAACAAACATTAATATAATTTAGACACACTAATTAAACATAAATTAAATTAGACAAATTTAATAAAGTCTTAACAAGACATATTAAATTCGGCCAAGACACATTTAAAACATGTAATAAGTCAAAACATAATTATGAGCTGTAGTAATTTAAGCTAAATTAATAAATTACTTAATTTATTCAGATATTAAAATAAATGAGTTGAAATAAACTTAAGCCAAGCTCAAACGAGCTAAAGTAAGCTAAATTAAGCTCATGTGAGCTAAATCGAGCTGGGAAAAACTAAGATTGAGCTTGTTGAGCTGAGATTGAGCTTCATCTTGCACTTGGGGCCCTCGTGTTTAGGCCAATCATGATAGCAACGAGTGGTGCCACAACATGATGCGATTGAGATCACATCACCTTCCTCCATGGGAATTTCAAGCTCCTCCTCTTGTTCATCTTCGGACTCAATCTCGCCATTTGAACGAACCACCATCACTCGTCGATTAGGACATTGACTCGCAATGTGGCCTCTTCCTTGACACTTGAAACACTTGATATCGCGAGAACGATTCGAGACAGCCTTGTTTTTATTTTTGCTAGCATCGGCACTTACTTGATTGGGTTTGGCAGCAACGAAAGGCTCCTTAGGCCGATTGGGAGCTTTGCTAGTCCCTTGAGTCCACTTGTTGGTAGAAGCCGTTGGATATGTCTGCATGGGTCCTTTCCGTTTCAATTGTTTTTCAACTTTTATTGCCATATGCACCATGTCCATAACTTCTACATAGTGTTGAAGCTCGAAGATATTGGCAATATCCCGATTTAGGCCGGCTAAAAATCTCGCCATTGTTGCTTCACGATCCTCCTCCACGTCGGCTCTTATCATAGCGATTTCCATGTCTTTATAGTAGTCCTCAACAGTTCGGTTGCCTTGTGTGAGATTTTGCAATCGTTGGTACAACTCTCGATGGTAATAGGAGGGAACAAAATGCTTGTGCATAACGGCCTTCATTTCGGCCCACATAGAGATAGGCCTCTCCCCATTCCTCCTTCGGCTAGTCACCAATTGATCCCACCACACGATCGCATAATCCGAGAATTCAATGGCAGCGAGCTTTACCTTTTTATTTTCTGAATAGTTATGGCACTCAAAGACGAGTTCCATTTTCTTTTCCCACTCCAAGTAAGATTCGGGATCATTCTTCCCTTGAAACGGCGGAATAGACATCTTAAAATTGTTGAGATTGTCATCCGAACGGTCTCGATTTCTTGGGACTCGATCGTTGGAACCGTTGAGGGTTTCCTTGTTCAGATAAGTGATCACCTTCAGATTATTCTTCATCATGGTTTTCAATTGGTTGCTCTCGTCCTCGCCTTGCATCTTCCGGAGTCACTTCGCGTTGCCTTCGGGTTTCGACTCGATATAGGCGGTCTTCGATTGGTTCAAGCTTGCGATCAAACATTCGCTCCATTTATTGCATAATGGCTTGCAAAGTGAGATCCGGCACTCCCCTTCCAACGTTTCTTATTGGACGAAATCCACCTCCCTCGTTTGGATTCCTTTCCGGGCTCCGTGACATTTTTAAAAAAAAAAGTTCTTTAAAGAATCACAACAAGAACTCACCAATCACTCACAAGAATAAACACTCACTTTGGCTTTTCTACTCTTTAATAGTCTCACTAATCTCTCTTGCCTTTTACCACTCAATTTTCACTTCCCAAAATTCTCCGCAAACTAAGTTTGACAAATCAAAATCGTTTGGGGTCGGCTTACAAAATAGATGTGGCTTGGTAGGGTAATATTTTAGGATCGGGTAGGCTAACAATCAAAGAAAATAGAAGGAAATTAGTGTGGCTGTATAGATGTGGTCCTTCGGGCAACAAGCAATGCTTTTACAAGCTCAAAATGAATTTTAATCACTTCTCTTTTTTTTTTAATTCCAAATTTTTTTAATACTGAATACACAAAGAAAAAGAAAAAAAATAAATTGAATACAAACTTGTTTTTTTTTTCAAAATTTATTTTACAATCTCGTAATACCGAAGACGATGATTCTTACTCCAATTCAGCTAGCTCTGATACCAACTTGATACGCCCTCACCTCGAGATCGAATTGAGTCGTAAAGATCGCCCGATCGTGAATTAGGAGTAAATTGAGGCTTTACAAAATAGGCTAGAAGAAAGAGGTTTATTTAGGCTCAAAAGGGTTTTGTTGGTTTAGGAAATGAATTAGAAAACAATGGAAGCAATTTGGCTAAGGATTCGAAAGCCGAACTAACACAATAGGAATGTGTTAACCCGTAACTTAGGAGAATGCTTAGGTTGGTAAGGATGGATGGAAGGTTTGTTAAATGGAAAGAAACTTCGACCCACTATCAATGGTGATAGGAACCTTAGTATGAATCGAACGCCACACTTTTGGGATTAAAGTGATAAGTTCGGGAAGAAACAAAAACAAGTTTGACGCCATAAAGATGTTTGATAAGTCTCACAAGTTTTTGGAGAATACCGAGAGTTGAAAACAACCTCACAATTTAGCAAAGCTATCAAATTGTTCATTAACCTCAAAATGTGAATTACATGACCTATTTATAGCTTGACTAAGGCAGCCGAATAGCCTATCTAATCAGATCCTTATGCCTTAAGTTTCTTGAGGAAACTTCCTAGAAATTTCCTAGTTACATTCACGTGATGAAATTCTGAAAATTAACCTTCTAGAAAAAGATGATTCGGCTGGCCCCTTTAATGGAGAAAATTCACATTCGGTTAATGTTTTAAAAGAGCTTAATTGCTGCTATGGAGAAGAGAAATGGACAGCTTCAAAAATTATGCTTCTTTGGCCGAATATGAATAGCCTCCACATGAATTGGCTGCTGGAATTTGTGAGGCACTCTTTGGCCATTGCTCTCCACGAAATTGGCCCTTGGAGAAGCTCAAAAACAGCAGCTAGAAGTCCATTGAGCTGCACGAAAAGTCAGTTGGAAACACAAGGCAGCTGCACTTTAAATGCCGTCCATGCATGTGCCCAAATACATGCTCCTTCTTTATGAGCTTTCTTTGCCATTAAGCTAGCTGAAAAAACATCAAATAAATGTGATTAGGACAAGTTTAATACTCATGAAATCAGCAGCTGGACATATTAAAATTCTGCACATTAATTTGGCTAAGACAAATTAATTAGCAGCCACTAATAAATTTGTCTTAGTCAAGACACATTAAAACTTTGTAATTAAACTAAACACATTTAATTTATGACTTAATATGGACATATTAAAGGCATGTACTAATATAAAACATATTTAATAAGCTGAATTAAAAATGTCCAGATTAAGACACATTTATTTAATTAAATGATTTGAGCTGATTCTAAACTAACACAACTAATTAAATTTATTAAAAATAAATTTAATCAGCTCCTTGAACTAATTAAGTGCCGAATTGAGCTAAATTGAGCTGACACAAGCTAAAATCAGCTTGTAGGAAATTGCGAATCAAGCTAGTTGAGCTGGGCGTTTTATGGGCAATCAACCCATCACTCCACAATCGAGCAATATAGCTTGCTACAGCATCTTGGAACTTCTTGGCACGTGCTCGAGTAATTGGCCCCAAAGGCAACTCCATGGATTCGGTACCTATCTTCATGGGCGAGCTCATATCAAATACCTTGAAGTGGTGGACATGGTTCATATGGCCATCAAGGTAGAAAAGCAACTCAAGTGTAAAAGCCCAAGCTGAGGTTCTTCCACTTCTAATACATCCAAGTGGGGCCAAAGTTCGAGTAAAGATTTTCCAACATTTCGAGGAAAGGATACCATAGCACCTCAAAAAACCAACAAGCCTAACACCAAAGTAAACAAAGGCAAGGCACCCGAGGTTTCTTTCAATTGTAATCGAGACGTCAAGTGTTTCAAATGTCTCGAGAGAGGACACATAGCCAGTCAGTGCCCAAATTGAAGGACCATGGTGATTCATGCCGATGGAGAAATTGAGACGGAGGATGAAGAAGGAAAGGAGTCTAAATTAGCTTTTGAAGTTGAGAAGGACTTAGAACAGCCTATGGAAGCAGAACTACTTGTTGTCAAAAGGAGTCTTAGTCTCCAATGCATGGATAACGAGCTACAACGGGAGAACATATTTCATACCCGATGTCAAGTAGGAGAAAAAGTTTGTTGTGTCATCATCGACGGCGGCAGTTGTACAAACGTAGCAAGTACGATGATGGTTGAAAAGCTTGGTTTGCCAACTACCAAGCATCCGAGCCCTTATAAAATTTAGAGGCTCAACGATGGTGGAGAACTTAAAGTGACCAAGAAAGTACTCGTTTCTTTCACCATTGGAAAGTACTCGAACGCAGTATTATGTGACGTTGTTCCGTTGCATGCAGGCCATCTACTCCTTGGTCGTCCGTGGCAGTTTGATCGGCGATTGCTACACGACGGGTATACCAATCAGTATACTTTCAAGTTTATGGGAAAGAATGTTACATTGGCACCGTTAACTCCCAAACAAGTTTATGATGACCAATTGAAGTTGAAGGCATCCGTTGAACAAATGAGAGAGAAAGAAAAAAAAAGATTGTAAAAAAATAAGAAAAAGAAAACAAAAGAGAGCGAAAAGAAAATCAGCAAAGAAAAAGAAGAAAAAGATAAGGAAATCAAAAAAATGAGTGTCTTTGCAAAAAGTTAGTGATATTCGAAAAGCGTTAGTAATGAATCACCCTGTTCTTGTACTCATGTACAAGGAAACCTTGTTTTCTACTAACAAATTACCCAACACCCTACCTTTTTCTGTTTTGTCTTTGTTGTAGGATTTTAAAGATGTTTTCCCGAAGGAAGTCCCGAATGGTCTACCACCACTTCGTGGAATTGAACATCAAATAGACTTTGTTCCGGGAGCTGCGATTCCAAACCGTCCTACTTATCGAGCTACTCCGGAAGAGACTAATGAACTACAACAGCAAGTCAATGATCTGTTGGAAAAAGGCTATGTTCGTGAGAGTCTTAGTCCTTGTGCTGTACCTATTTTGCTAGTACCAAAAAAAGATGGAACATGGAGAATGTACGTAGATTGCCGAGCCGTAAACAATATCACCATCAAATACCATCATCTAATTCCTCACCTTGACGACATGCTTGATGAACTTAGCGGAGCCAAAGTATTTTCAAAAATTGACTTAAAAAGTGGCTACCACCAGATTAGGATGCGAGAAGGAGACGAGTGGAAAACGACATTCAAGACCAAGCATGGGCTATACGAATGGTTGGTCATGCCATTTGGCCTAACCAACGCCCCCAACACTTTCATGAGGTTAATGAATTATGTGTTAATGCCCTTTATTGGTAAGTTCTGTGTTGTTTATTTCGATGATAGATTGATATATAGCAAGTCGATTGAAGACCATGTAAGGCACTTTAAATATGTTTTGGAAGTTTTACGTAAAGAAAGATTATATGCTAACCTCAAAAAGTGTTCTTTCTGTTATGATAAAGTTGTCTTTTTAGGATTTGTGGTTAGCGCGGAAGGTCTCGAGGTAGACCAAGAAAAGATCAAGGCCATTCAAGATTGGCCAAGGCCAACAAGTATCATGCAAGTCCAGAGTTTTCATGGCCTAGCAAGTTCTATTGACGTTTCGTTCCTAATTTCAGCACCATTGCTGTCCCTCTTAAGAGCGTCATTAAAAAGAACTCTGCTTTCTATTGGAATGATGAGCAAGAAAGGTTGTTTGTTAAAATTAAGGATTTTCTTACTAACGCTCCTTTACTTGCCCTTCCATATTTCTTGAAGACCTTTGAAGTTGAGTGTGATGCCCCAGGAGTTGGAATCGGAGCTGTTTTGACACAAGGATGACCTGTTGCCTATTTTAGTGAAAAGATTAGTGGAGCTATACTCAATTATCCGGTATATGATAAAGAGATGTATGCGCTCATAAGAGCCCTTGAGACGTGGCAACATTATTTATGGCCAAAGGAGTTCGTTATACACTCAGATCATGAAGCTTTAAAGCACATTAAAGGCTAGCACAAATTGAATCGACGTCATGCAAAATGGGTGGAGTTTCTTGAATCGTTTCCCTATGTTATAAAACACAAAAAAGGTAAAGATAACATAGTGGCTGATGTGCTTTCGAGAAGGTACACTCTATTGACATATTTAGACTCCAAAATTCTTGGTTTTGCTTTATTAAAAGACTCTTACACTAACAATTCTGATTTTGGTGAGATCTTTGTTGCGTGCGAGAATGGTGTGGTTGAAAAATTTTATAGGTATGAAGGCTTTCTTTTTAAACAAGGTAAACTTTGCATTTCTTGTGGTTCTGTTAGAGTGATAGAGGAATACGCGCGGACCAAGATCGAGTTGCCAAGTCACGAGAAACTCCTACGAAAGCTCTAAACGAACAGATCTGAAATCAAACAAAGAACAAGATTAAATCTGGAAAATTAAAATATGGAATAAGAACCCTAAAAATCAGCAAGATCTAATCAAGGAACGAAACACTTATGAAAGAGGTTTCTTGAAACCAAGAACACGAAATTGATTCCCAATAATGAACTCCCACAAGCCGAATCTGCCAAGAACACCAAAACAGTAAGTAGATTGAAACAATCAGATTTTTAATTGGAAGATTAGGGATTTGGATGGCAAAAAAAAAGAAAAGAAAGAAATAGGTGAAATTGAACAGTTCAAGAAGTGAATTTAAGTTGCGATTCGGTCCAATTGAACACCCAATATGAATTGCCCAAATTTCAGCAGCCGAATTTCACCCAACAAGAAGAAATAGAAAACGGCAAGAACCCTAAATTTTGGGGAATTTTGAGTCGATTATATGTGGCCAATAAAAAACCGATTAAATGAAGAGTTCTTGGAGTTTGAATCAAGGCTGAAACACAAACAAGAACAGCAAAATATTAGATGATGAATCGGCACAAGTAGGAATAAAGAAACAAATCGAAACAGCAAGAAATAAAGAAAAGTCCTAAGAACCCTTGAATTCCCGAAAGAATTCACAAATTCCTTCAAACGGCTCTAATCTCCCCTCCAAAGAATATCGATGGCAAGAAGAAGGTTGAAGATGGCTCCCACAATCAAAAGATTGTTAAAACAACTTCTAAAGAAAACTCAAGAGAGAATTCTTGGAGAAAACCCCAAAGAAAATTCTGCACTCAACAAATCTGAAATTTGATAGAAAAAATAATAATAAGATGTGTTTACAAAGGGTGGCTGGCCAATGCTTATATAGGCCTCCAACAAATCCTAATCTCACAAGTAACTAATAAAATTAAACCTAATTAATAAAATAACAAGGTAAATTCGGCCATGCAATTATATGGGCTGTTTTGGGCCGAATTTTACATGTAATTCTCCTAAAGATTAAAAAATTAAATTAAACAAGTAGGATGTTTACGAATTGGGCCCTTTGACATTTTGGCCTGATTTTCAACTAAGTATGAAGAAATTTCTTGATTGGGCTGGATTTTGGTTATTGGGCCTCGCCTTCAAGAATTTGGGCTCGTGATCCATCTCCTACCAAAATTGGGTCGTTGACGCTCGTAATGGAGATCCAATGTGTTTTGGCTGCAAGATTTGGTTTCTTGGACCAAGATTTCCAAGATTTGAAATCTTGATTTTCTTGATTCTTGAAATCTCTTCGAACAGCAAAATTGGGCCAAGATTCGATTTCTTGATTTTCTTGAAAACAAGAAAGTGAATATTGATTTTCTTGTTCTCTCGTGTATGAATCTAAGGCCTTGCTAACAAGCTCTTGAATGGTCCCATTTAGTTTGGACCGCATTTGTCGGGCCTTTGATCTCGTTATTGGGCCTTGTGGCAATTTGAGCCCATCACGTTCTTGAACTTGGATTGGGCCTTTATGACTCGTATCATTCCCTCCTTCCTCAAAAAGATTCATCCTCGAATCTGAAAAATCAAATGGGGACAAGTCAGCCACATTAAAAGTCGAACTTACATTGTACTCACCAGGTAGATCAATTTTATAGGCATTATCGTTGATCCGCTCGAGTACTTGGAAAGGCCCATCGCCCCTTGGGTCCAACTTAGTCTTCCTTTTTGTAGGAAATCGTTCTTTCCTCAAATGGACCCAAACCCAATCTCCGGGTTCTAGTAGAACCCGTTTGCGCCCCTTGTTTGCTTTGTTGGTGTTGGCATCATTTGTTTTGGCTATTCGCTGTCTAGCCTTCTCATGTAAGGATTTCACCAACTCAGCTTTCTGTTCGCCATCTAAATTCATAACGTGTTCAAGAGGTAATGGCGCAAGATCAAGTACTGTTAGTGGGTTAAAACCATAAACAAGTTCAAATGGGGAATAACCAGTTGTAGAATGAATAGATCTATTATATGCAAATTCAACGAATGGTAGGCATTCTTCCCAATTTCTAATGTTCTTTCCCACAACAGCTCGTAATAGAGTCCCTAAGATTCGATTAACTACTTCAGTTTGACCATCAGTTTGGGGGTGACATGTAGTAGAATAAAGCAATTTAGTACCAAGCTTACCCCACAATACCTTCCAAAAGTGGCTAAGGAATTGGACATCTCTATCAGAAACAATTGTTTTAGGGATGCCATGAAGTCTTACCACTTCTTTAAAGAATAAGTCTGCCACATGTGTAGCATCATCTGTTTTGTGACAAGGAATAAAATGTGACATCTTTGAAAACCTGTCAACAACAACAAATATACTATCTCTTCCTTTTTTTGTTCGAGGCAAACCTAAAATAAAATCCATGGATAAATCTACCCAAGGTGAAGTAGGAATCGGTAGAGGAGTGTAAAGGCCATGAGGCATTACCTTAGATTTTGCTTGTTTGCATGTAATGCACTTGGAACATACCTTTTCCACATCCTTCTTCATATGTGGCCAATGGAAGTGTTCTTGCAATATGTCTAGTGTTTTGGCCACTCCAAAATGTCCCATTAGTCCCCCACTATGGGCTTCATGAATCAACAATTCTCTCATGGAACACTTTGGTATGCATAACCTGTTTAAACGAAAAAGAAAGCCATTTACAAGATAAAATTTTTCAAAAGTAGTATGTCCACAATTCTTATAGATATGGCTGAAATCAGTATCATCATCATATAACTCTTTAATATGTTCAAACCCTAAGACTTTAGCATTCAATGTAGTTATTAAAGTATATCGTCTAGACAAAGCATCTGCGACTACATTATCTTTACCTGTTTTATATTGAATCACATAAGGGAATGTTTCAATGAATTCTACCCATCGGGCATGTCTTTTACTCAACTTACCTTGTCCCTTTAACCATTTAAGAGACTCATGATCTGTATGTATGACAAACTCATTAGGCAGCAAATAATGTTGCCATACTTGAAGTGCACGAACTAATGCCAATAGTTCTTTGTCAGAAGTCGAGTAATTTAACTGTGCACCGTTCAATTTCTCACTAAAATAAGCAATAGGTTGCTTATCTTGCATTAAAACGGCGCCGATTCCAATTCCTGAAGCATCACACTCAAGTTCAAAAGTGTTAGCAAAATCAGGTAATTTAAGCAAAGGAGCAGAACATAACTTAGCTTTTAGAGTTTGAAAAGCTTTTTCTTGGGTTTCACCCCATTTGAAACCCACTGATTTCTTTATAACTTCAGTCAATGGGGCAGCAATAGTAGAGAAATCTTTCACAAATCGTCTATAAAAACTGGCTAAACCATGGAAAGATCTCACCTCAGTTACTGATTTAGGAGTCGGCCACTCCTTAATTGCCTTAACTTTGTCCTCGTCGACATGAATACCTTGAGCACTAACTATGAAACCTAAGAATATTAGTTTATCACAACAGAATGTGCATTTATCAAGGTTGGCAAATAATCTTTCAGTTCGTAGAATATCCAAAACGGTTCGAACATGGAAAACATGATCATCTAATGACTTTGAGTAAATTAAAATATCATCAAAGTAAACTACTACAAATTTACCCAAATGTAGCCTCAAAACATGATTCATTAATCTCATAAATGTACTAGGTGCATTAGTAAGGCCGAAAGGCATAACTAACCATTCATACAATCCAAATTTTGTTTTAAAAGCTGTTTTCCATTCATTCCCTTCCCTCATTCAAATTTGATGATAACCGCTTTTTAAATCAATTTTTGTAAATATTAATCAACCATGTAATTCATCAAGCATATCATCAAGTCTAGGGATTGGGTGTCGATACTTTACCGTTATCTTGTTGATTGGGCGACAATCAACACACATACGAAACGTACCATCTTTCTTTGGCACCAATAAGACAGGAACAGCACAAGGACTTAGGCTCTCACGAATGTACCCTTTGTCTAGTAATTCCTCCACTTGCCTTTGCAATTCCTTTGTCTCCTCGGGATTGCATCTATAGGCTGGTCGATTTGGGATTGAAGCTCTGGGTACTAAGTCAATTTGATGTTCTATCCCTCGTAAAGGTGGTAAACCTTTAGGGGCCTCACTAAAAACATCCTCATAATCCTGCAAAAGAGATTGAAACACACTAGGCAAATTTTCGTTAATGTTAGATAAAGATAAATAATTTTGCCTAAACCTCACAAGGATACAAGGCTGTTTATTAAGTAGGGCTCTCTTCACATTTTTTTTTGTTGCCAAAAGATTTTTTCCGCTCATTTTACCACTAGAGGATTCACTCACCTTTGGGCTTTTTAAATTTTGACTTTTTCCACTACTATTAGCCTCTTTTCTCTCTGTCTTTTGTACTTGCTCTTTCTCCCTTACCCCCTCACAAAATTTTATCATCCTCAATTGATCTTTATATACATCAGTAGGATTTAAAGGAGCAAAAGTGAATTTCTTGCCTTTAAATACAAGGGAGTATTGATTAAGTTTACCTTGGTGTGTAACATCGCGATCAAATTGCCAAGGTTGTCCAAGGAGCAAGTGTGCCGCATGCATGGGGACTACATCACACCATACGTCATCCTCATAATTGCCGAGTTTAAAAGTGACTAAGGACTGTTTCGTAACTTTAACTTCGGAACATTCATTAAGCCACTGAAGGTGATATGGCTTAGGGTGTTTGGTACAAGGCAACTTTAAAGAATCCACCAAATAACTACTCACTACATTCGAGCAACTCCCACTATCAATAATGAGTGAACATAAGTTACCTTTAATAAAACACCGAGAATGGAAAATATTGGTCCTTTGGCTCTCATCATCTTTTATCTGAATGTTAAGGGTTCGACGAACTACAAGGCATTGAAAATTAGCAAAGTCCCCTTCCTTTGGTGGTTCGACCAACTTGATACGAGCACGCCCCGCGAACTTCATCGAGCAAGTCTGTCAAGCCAAGCATTGACATGTTGGCAAGCTGATCCCAGCTCGTTTCCAGCTCCACGAGCTCCGTCTAGCTCAAATCCAGCTTATTCAAGCTCGATCCAACTTGCCTGAGCTAAACCGAGCTCACTCCTAGCTCATATTTAGCTCACGAGCTAAACCTTAGCTCAACTTCAGCTTAGGAGTTTAGCCTCAGCTCAACTTTAGCTCACGAGCTAAAACTTAGCTCATTTTAGTTTAAACTCGGTTTTTTCTTTAATACATTAAATAAAATTTGCACATATTCATTTAAGCATTAAACTTGTCTTATATTAATATTTGTTATTAATATATCATTGTCATTATATAAATTGATTATGTTCACATAGCCGAATTAATGCATGACATTAATGTGTTCACATCATGCTGAATTTATGAATGTTCATGAGATGTCTTAATGACTTGTTTATTTCATGTAGGTACATTCCTTTGGACGGTACAATGTATGAATGAAGAAACATCTCTTTTGGGCATTCCACACTCATGAATGAAGAAGTATTAAATGCTGGTGCATGTACGGCTAGATGCAATGTTTCTACAAATTCATGCATGTGTCGAATGCATGTATGGACATTAAAGGCTAGTCCATGAATGGATCAAATGCATGGGATGATAGAATGCATGAATGGCTTAAGTGCATGTATGGTGGCTGTCTCTTAACTTTCCAAGGCACTTATTCGGCCAAGAAGTAGCTGCTAACTAATTCTATGTTGACCATAGAGCTCCTTGAGCATGTTCACACTTTGAATTGACCTATAGGCTACTACACATGCATGGATGGGTTCAAGAACGTCCAAGGGAAGGAATTAACTCAATAATTCAACACATTGATTGAATTAAGTGCATGCACAAAGGGGAGAACGAATTTACTAGGTTCATGCTACCATTTATGAACTTACATGCCATTAAAGTGTTTAATTATGAAGATACATGGTCCATACAAGTGCATGAACGTCCCAAGGAGATGAATGCAACCTTTTGGTGCACATACAAGTCACTTGAAGCCTTTCTTTATGACTAAGCATTCATGCACAAACTAAGGGGGAAGAAAGTGTCCATTCAGCTAGTGCATGAATCTGCCGAATTTATGAACTATTTTAATACATTAGTGTGAACGTTTTTATTATTGTGTGAACACCTAGATGCCGAATTTGAATGGTCATCTATGTGCCTATAAATATTTGTTTTCTTTCATTTGTAAAGGACTTTTGACTTTTGATCATTTGAATGAACTTTGTTCAAAGAGTGAGTTTTCTCCTCTCTAAATTCGTACGAGTTTCGATCTGACTTATCTAGCGTGCTAGTGGCGTCAACCCGACTTCTTGAACTTATCACCATCCTGGTGTGGCGTTCATCCACCTTTTTATACCTTTGGTTCCTACCTCTCTATAGGTAACGGGTCAAGGTCCATCTTCGACAATCCATTAAACCCACCTTAAGCAATATAAGTCCCGGGGCAATACTTTGCATAGTATTGAATCGTTCTTAATACTTAAGTTCATTTTTTTCATCTCCATCCTATTTATTAAATATAAACTTTATTTCTTTTCTTATTAAACCGAACCTACACAATATCCGAATTTAGCCTATCTTTTGAACCCTTTTAAAAGTCTTCCGCTTAAACTGAAAACAATCTTCATCTTAAAACAATTTCGAACGAACTTCTCGTCGACGATCGGGCAACTTAAATGAACTCGACTCAATCAACCGAGCCGGATCATATCACAACTCGTCGCCATTATCACTGTCATCCACAAGTTCTGGCATATCTGGATTTGTATTATCAGAGTCGGAAGTGTACTCACTGTTATCTTTTAGAAGAAGTAATCTCGTGTTAGGGCATTCTCTACTATAATGACCACGCCCTTTGCACTTAAAGCATTCAATCTCACGAGTCCTCTTCGCACTCGAATCACCTAAATTGGGCTGCTTAGAAGGTGTTTGCGTTTTTGCAGGAGCCCCTTTTTTCCAATCTGATTGTTTACTTCCATTACTCAAAGAAGACTTGTTAGTAACAAAAGGTGGTTTTGAACTCTTAAAATCAGAATTGGAATTGTTACCTCGATAATATTGTGAAGTAGATAAGGACCCAAACCTTTGTTCCTTTAATTGTTGCTCGATCTCAATGGCTTTGTGAACTGCTTCTTCCAAATCAATGTAAGTTTGTAGCCTCAATGTATTAGCTATCGGCCTGTTCAAACCATCAATGAATCGAACCATAGTTGTTTCTTCATCTTCCTCCACATTAGCTCTCTGAATGAGCATCTCCATCTCTTTAAAATATTCATCCACCGTCCTACTACCTTGGATAAGTCTTCTCAACTTTGTTTTAATTTCTCTATAGTAGTGAGGTGGAATAAACCTTTTACGCATAATCTGTTTCAACTCATCCCATGTCGAAATCTCACCTTCATAATTCCGATGGCGGTTTACCCCAAGTTGAGTCCACCAACTTAATGCATAATCAGAAAATTCCAGTGTTGCTAACGCTACCTTTTCATCATCCGGACATTTATAATACCGAACATGAGTTCAATCTTAGATTCCCATTCACAATAAGCGTCAGGATCATTCTTACCACGAAATTGGGGAATTGTGAATTTCAGTTTTGCCAAAGAAGGTTGTCCACGATCATGAAAATCATCATCCATTCTAGGGACACGTTGAGGGCTGCACCTATAGGGCTGGTTATCCCTATCTTCCTTAATTGGATCTCGATATTGATGTTTTTGATTCACTCGTACTTCATTCAAAGTAGTATTCAATGCTTGAAGTGTAGCATTTATTTGTGTGATTGCAGCAGTATGTCCGTCTAACTGTTGTTGGATTTTCATAAGTGCATCATTATTATCACCTTTAGACATCTTCAAAACCTGTAAAAAATAAACACTCAACACTCAAAAATAAAAGTTAGCAAACCTCACCATTAATCACTCAAAAAGAAAAATCAAATTCTCAATGAGGTCGAATTCAATCTTGTGAGTTCTTTATCAGAGTTTATATCAACCAATTAGAGAGTGTGAACCAAACTACCAAAGAATCCTAATTTGCACTAGGATGCCAAAAACTGACGAGACACCAATTGATTCGTGTTGCACCGAGGAAGAAGTTGTGCACACGTTTAAATCCTACTAACACAAGAAACAAGAAGGTGTTAGATAACGTAAAGGAAGAATAAAGGTAAACAAATGAAAACCTACAGCTAAGAATCAATAAAAATTGCTGAAAACAGAAAACCCGAAAAACTGCGGAGTAACTTGACAACTTCGTTCGAGGTGTTCCCGATCTCCAAAAATCACGAAAATAAATCTGGAGTGTCCTTATATATTGAATTTTTGATCTGGAAATTTTGGGCACCAAATTCAACCCGCTGAATCTTTTTTTAAAATTTTATTGAATTTCGTCTTTTTTGATTTTTTGGACTTTTTTGACTGATTTTTTTTGCGGGAATAATTTTTTTATATTCAATCACAGTGCCAAAAATATGTATGTAAAATTTCAGATCAATCAGAAAACGTTTACCCACTCAAATGATTTTTTTTTCAAAAATTTTTCTGGGTAAAACTGCTGTTTGTAATTTAAAAAATAGAGATCAGTTTAGAAATCAACCAAGAACACCCAAAACGCCCAAAATCTGATACCAAATGATAGAGGAATACGCGCGGACCAAGATCGAGTTGCCAAGTCACGAGAAACTCCTACGAAAGCTCTAAACGAACAGATCTGAAATCAAACAAAGAACAAGATTAAATCTGGAAAATTAAAATCTGGAATAAGAACCCTAAAAATCAGCAAGATCTAATCAAGGAACGAAACACTTATGAAAGAGGTTTCTTGAAACCAAGAACACGAAATTGATTCCCAATAATGAACTCCCACAAGCCGAATCTGCCAAGAACACCAAAACAGTAAGTAGATTGAAACAATCAGATTTTTAATTGGAAGATTAGGGATTTGGACGGCAAAAAAAAGAAAAGAAAGAAATAGGTGAAATTGAACAGTTCAAGAAGTGAATTTAAGTTGCGATTCGGTCCAATTGAACACCCAATATGAATTGCCCAAATTTCAGCAGCCGAATTTCACCCAACAAGAAGAAATAGAAAACGGCAAGAACCCTAAATTTTGGGGAATTTTGAGTCGATTATATGTGGCCAATAAAAAACCGATTAAATGAAGAGTTCTTGGAGTTTGAATCAAGGCTGAAACACAAACAAGAACAGCAAAATATTAGATGATGAATCGGCACAAGTAGGAATAAAGAAACAAATCGAAACAGCAAGAAATAAAGAAAAGTCCTAAGAACCCTTGAATTCCCGAAAGAATTCACAAATTCCTTCAAACGGCTCTAATCTCCCCTCCAAAGAATATCGATGGCAAGAAGAAGGTTGAAGATGGCTCCCACAATCAAAAGATTGTTAAAACAACTTCTAAAGAAAACTCAAGAGAGAATTCTTGGAGAAAACCCCGAAGAAAATTCTGCACTCAACAAATCTGAAATTTGATAGAAAAAAATAATAATAAGATGTGTTTACAAAGGGTGGCTGGCCAATGCTTATATAGTGATACGAGCACGCCCTGCGAACTTCATCGAGCAAGTCTGTCAAGCCGAGCATCGACATGTTGGCAAGCTGATCCCAGCTCGTTTCTAGCTCCACGAGCTCCGTCTAGCTCAAATCCAGCTTATTCAAGCTCGATCCAACTTGCCTGAGCTAAACCGAGCTCACTCCTAGCTCATATTTAGCTCACGAGCTAAACCTTAGCTCAACTTTAGCTTAGGAGTTTAGCCTCAGCTCAACTTTAGCTCACGAGCTAAAACTTAGCTCATTTTAGTTTAAACTCGATTTTGTCTTTAATACATTAAATAAAATTTGCACATATTCATTTAAGCATTAAACTTGTCTTATATTAATATTTGTTATTAATATATCATTGTCATTATATAAATTGATTATGTTCACATAGCCGAATTAATGCATGACATTAATGTGTTCACATCATGCTGAATTTATAAATGTTCATGAGATGTCTTAATGACTTGTTTATTTCATGTAGGTACATTCCTTTGGACGGTACAATGTATGAATGAAGAAACATCTCTTTTGGGCATTCCACACTCATGAATGAAGAAGTATTAAATGCTGGTGCATGTACGGCTAGATGCAATGTTTCTACAAATTCATGCATGTGTCGAATGCATGTATGGACATTAAAGGCTAGTCCATGAATGGATCAAATGCATGGGATGATAGAATGCATGAATGGCTTAAGTGCATGTATGGTGGCTGTCTCTTAACTTTCCAAGGCACTTATTCGGCCAAGAAGTAGCTGCTAACTAATTCTATGTTGACCATAGAGCTCCTTGAGCATGTTCACACTTTGAATTGACCTATAGGCTACTACACATGCATGGATGGGTTCAAGAACGTCCAAGGGAAGGAATTAACTCAATAATTCAACACATTGATTGAATTAAGTGCATGCACAAAGGGGAGAACGAATTTACTAGGTTCATGCTACCATTTATGAACTTACATGCCATTAAAGTGTTTAATTATGAAGATACATGGTCCATACAAGTGCATGAACGTCCCAAGGAGATGAATGCAACCTTTTGGTGCACATACAAGTCACTTGAAGCCTTTCTTTATGACTAAGCATTCATGCACAAACTAAGGGGGAAGAAAGTGTCCATTCAGCTAGTGCATGAATCTGCCGAATTTATGAACTATTTTAATACATTAGTGTGAACGTTTTTATTATTGTGTGAACACCTAGATGCCGAATTTGAATGGTCATCTATGTGCCTATAAATATTTGTTTTCTTTCATTTGTAAAGGACTTTTGACTTTTGATCATTTGAATGAACTTTGTTCAAAGAGTGAGTTTTCTCCTCTCTAAATTCGTACGAGTTTCGATCTGACTTATCTAGCGTGCTAGTGGCGTCAACCCGACTTCTTGAACTTATCACCATCCTGGTGTGGCGTTCATCCACCTTTTTATACCTTTGGTTCCTACCTCTCTATAGGTAACGGGTCAAGGTCCATCTTCGACTTCCATTAAACCCACCTTAAGCAATATAAGTCCCGGGGCAATACTTTACATAGTATTGAATCGTTCTTAATACTTAAGTTCATTTTTTTCATCTCCATCCTATTTATTAAATATAAACTTTATTTCTTTTCTTATTAAACTGAACCTACAAAATATCCAAATTTAGCCTATCTTTTGAACCCTTTTAAAAGTCTTCCGCTTAAACTGAAAACAATCTTCATCTTAAAACAATTTCGAACGAACTTCTCGTCGACGATCGGGCAACTTAAGTGAACTCGACTCAATCAACCGAGCCGGATCACATCATTTGGTATCAGAGCTACTAAAACGAGGAATGCCGACGTTCGTACCAAGCTCAGAGTAGGTTCGTAACGTGAAAAAAAATTTAGGTTGTAATTTTTTTTCTTCTCTTCTTCCTTTGTATTTCAGCATATTGTAATTGAAAAAAAAATAAAAAAAAAGAGAAGAGGAAATTTGAAAAAAAAATTCAAAAAAAAAATTCAAAAAAAAATTTTTTTTTTTGAAGAATAAAAAAAAAGTGAAAAGTCTTGTAAGTTTTATTTTGCTTCTTGTTGCTTCCGAGCATCCATTCATTCTACCATTCCCTCTACCCCCCCAAAACGCCATACATACTTTGATTTTTATTTTCTTTATTTAGCCTACCCTACACCCGACGTTATCCCTTGTAACCCATTTGAAGCCGACCCTCTAAGCCGCAATAAGTCTTCTTGAAACAAAATACGAATTCACGAGAGTGAGACGAGCGGAAAAAGGCACGAGTGGTGAGTACATTAGAGCGAGCAAAAGCCATTAGACAAGTGTAAACACGAGTGGAGTGTTATCCAATTTTCTTTCCGAGCGAAATTGTGAGGTTTGTGGTGAGGTACTTCATTTTTTTTTATTTTGTTTTGTGATCTAACATTTTCTTTTTAGCAACAAAAATCATGTCATACGAAGAGTTCACCGAATCGGAATACCAATATTTGGTTCAAGAAAAGCGAAGAATGGCGACTAAACGAGACCAAAGTGATCGAGTTTCTTCAAGTCGTAAAACGGAACCAAGAACCCCACGGAGATATACCCCCGACTACTACTTAAGAAAAAGTTCCTATCGTGATTCCTTTTTGCCATCTACTTCGAGACAAAGAGATTTATACTATGATGCATATTCATCAGCGAATTCGAGAAGTGACTTCGATCGAAAGTCCTTTTCATCAAGAAATTTGAGAAGACGAGAAGCCGATTATGATTTTGATTCATTCCAAGATGGCGTTCGAAGAGAAAGACATACTCCTACTAGATCTTCAAAGAAATCTTACCCGGAGTATTCTTCACGAAGTTTTGATTGTGAATTATATGCAAATAGTTCTTCATCTTTCGAACAAGATTTGTATTCTCCTCGTTCTTTTGTACATTCTTGTAAAGAGAAAACAAAGAAAAGAAAAGAAAAAGAAAAAGCAAGAGAAGAAAAAGAAAATGAAATAAAAAGAAAAGAGAGGCAAGAGGCAAGTAAGAGAGAAAATGAGCGAATCTTGAGAGAACTTGAAAAAGCCTTTGAAAAAGCCTTTGAAAAGCAAAAAGAAAATGAAAAAGGAAATGAAAAGAAATTTGAGAGTGAAAAAGAAGATGAAAAAGAAATTGAAACAAAAGAAACGAGTGATCCAGAAGAAAAAGAATCGAGTGAGAAAACAAGTGAGCAAGTGAGGATTATTTCCACTAACCCACCTGTTCGATCTTCTTGTGAGTTAACTTTTCAGGTTCCTAGAAGTTTGTGCGACCAATTCCATCTACATTACCTTCCAAACGAAAGGTGTTTTAGGTTGTTCGAAAAAGGTAAGTTCGCGAATGACTACCACCCACTTGCGATTGAAGGTAAGGAAGGTAAGGATTCTTTGTTTATCGAATCAAAGTCACTTGATTTGGATAATTTTTGTTCACTTATTGTTGTTAACGATTTTGTTTTAAAAGGTGCCATATACAGTTTTTTTATGACGATTACTACATTGGCAAATTTGTTGACAACATTGGATTAGTTTTCCCTAAGCAAATTTTGAACATGTTTGATCAAAGTCTGTCACGTAAAAATTCTCATGTGTTTGACCCTGCAAACTTTTTGAACTCATGTGTTAAATCTTTATGTTTAAATATGTCTGCTCAATTGATTTGTGATAAATCTGCCTGTTTGAAAAGTTGCATGTTCGTTAAAAATTCTTTGTTTGGCATCCATGTTAAAAGATCTTCACATGATATGTGCAATTGTGTTCTTCATGAACAATCTTTGAGTTTTTGTGCGAAATTTCCATGTAGTGATTTGCATTCCCGATTAATACTCTTGAAGTATGAACCTTTGCATTTTGGTATGCTCGGTTTTGTCAAATCAACATGTGTGTTTAAACTAGTGAAATATAATTCGTGTGGTGAGTTGATTATATCTTCTTCTAATATGTTGCTTGTTGGAATTCCTAATCAAGTTTGTGTGTTCAAGCCTGGTATTTGCTACATGAATTCATTTTATGGAAACATTAAGCGCTTTGCATCATTTACATTGAAATTATGTTTGCTTGAAGTTCGAATTTTTGATAAGAAGGTGAAATTCAATGATTTGGGTTTCAATTTTGATTCATTTATTAATCACCTTGTTTGGCCACATTTGAAATTTTCGTTTCATTTCGAGAAGGTAAGGCCAACCTATGTTTTTGGAATTGAATCAAATTTCCATGGTAACTTTCCTTTTCCATTTAAGTCCATAGTTTTCGATAATACTAACCCGTCTTATTTTTGTGAATTCCACCCCTCGAGGAGCAAGACATGTCATGGTGCGTCACCACCTATTCAAATTTATCGAAGTAATAGGTTTGTCTTACGTTATCTATCCAAAGAGAGAAGATTCATTTTGACTGAGAAAGGTAAACCCAATCCTCAATTTTCTTCTCTTCATATTCGTCAAGGTAAGTCATCTGAAAATTTTCAAATATCTTTGCTCACTTCGATTGAAGTTGAAAATTCCATTGATTGGTTGTTTGGAAATTATTTATACTTTGATGTGATGGATTTTTCCTTTTGGAATTGTGATGATGTGATTATTACGTTGGAATTTGGAGACTCCCCTCATGTTGTTCAAAAACGAAAGGAAGAATTAGCATACCTTTGGCCATGGCATACCTTGCATGAGCAAGACAAAGGACCAAATGAGTTACTATATTCGATTAAAGAAATTAAAATGTTTTGGATGAGGAATAATGTGTTTAAGTGCCTACCATCGTTTTTAACCAATTATCCCTTGATCCAACTTAGTTTTCATGTTTGTAACGATGGTCTAACGAAACTCTTTGATAAATTTATGTATGCTTGCTTTGTCCAATTGAGATTTTTGGCATATGTTCGATTGAATGAATATTTTATGAACTATCGAACACATTTGAATTTGACTCCTTTGAGTTTCTTTTTATTGGCTGTGGTAAGAATTTTTCAGGTTTGTGTGACATCTTCCATCCCATTTGACCGAGGAAAACCATGCATGAGTCAAAGTTCTCCCATGGACAAACGGCTCGACTTGAGAACAAGTCGCCTAAAAGAGGGGGGGAATGATACGAGCACGCCCCGCGAACTTCATCGAGCAAGTCTGTCAAGCCGAGCATTGACATGTTGGCAAGCTGATCCCAGCTCATTTCTAGCTCCACGAGCTCCGTCTAGCTCAAATCCAGCTTATTCAAGCTCGATCCAACTTGCCTGAGCTAAACCGAGCTCACTCCTAGCTCATATTTAGCTCACGAGCTAAACCTTAGCTCAACTTTAGCTTAGGAGTTTAGCCTCAGCTCAACTTTAGCTCACGAGCTAAAACTTAGCTCATTTTAGTTTAAACTCGGTTTTGTCTTTAATACATTAAATAAAATTTGCACATATTCATTTAAGCATTAAACTTGTCTTATATTAATATTTGTTATTAATATATCATTGTCATTATATAAATTGATTATGTTCACATAGCCGAATTAATGCATGACATTAATGTGTTCACATCATGCTGAATTTATGAATGTTCATGAGATGTCTTAATGACTTGTTTATTTCATGTAGGTACATTCCTTTGGACGGTACAATGTATGAATGAAGAAACATCTCTTTTGGGCATTCCACACTCATGAATGAAGAAGTATTAAATGCTGGTGCATGTACGGCTAGATGCAATGTTTCTACAAATTCATGCATGTGTCGAATGCATGTATGGACATTAAAGGCTAGTCCATGAATGGATCAAATGCATGGGATGATAGAATGCATGAATGGCTTAAGTGCATGTATGGTGGCTGTCTCTTAACTTTCCAAGGCACTTATTCGGCCAAGAAGTAGCTGCTAACTAATTCTATGTTGACCATAGAGCTCCTTGAGCATGTTCACACTTTGAATTGACCTATAGGCTACTACACATGCATGGATGGGTTCAAGAACGTCCAAGGGAAGGAATTAACTCAATAATTCAACACATTGATTGAATTAAGTGCATGCACAAAGGGGAGAACGAATTTACTAGGTTCATGCTACCATTTATGAACTTACATGCCATTAAAGTGTTTAATTATGAAGATACATGGTCCATACAAGTGCATGAACGTCCCAAGGAGATGAATGCAACCTTTTGGTGCACATACAAGTCACTTGAAGCCTTTCTTTATGACTAAGCATTCATGCACAAACTAAGGGGGAAGAAAGTGTCCATTCAGCTAGTGCATGAATCTGCCGAATTTATGAACTATTTTAATACATTAGTGTGAACGTTTTTATTATTGTGTGAACACCTAGATGCCGAATTTGAATGGTCATCTATGTGCCTATAAATATTTGTTTTCTTTCATTTGTAAAGGACTTTTGACTTTGACTTTTGATCATTTGAATGAACTTTGTTCAAAGAGTGAGTTTTCTCCTCTCTAAAATTCGTACGAGTTTCGATCTGACTTATCTAGCGTGCTAGTGGCGTCTATCGTTCTCTTTTGAACTTATCACCATCCTGGTGTGGCGTTCATCCACCTTTTTATACCTTTGGTTCCTACCTCTCTATAGGTAACGGGTCAAGGTCCATCTTCGACTTCCATTAAACCCACCTTAAGCAATATAAGTCCCGGGGCAATACTTTACATAGTATTGAATCGTTCTTAATACTTAAGTTCATTTTTTTCATCTCCATCCTATTTATTAAATATAAACTTTATTTCTTTTCTTATTAAACCTAACCTACAAAATATCCGAATTTAGCCTATCTTTTGAACCCTTTTAAAAGTCTTCCGCTTAAACTGAAAACAATCTTCATCTTAAAACAATTTCGAACGAACTTCTCGTCGACGATCGGGCAACTTAAGTGAACTCGACTCAATCAACCGAGCCGGATCACATCATATAGGCCTCCAACAAATCCTAATCTCACAAGTAACTAATAAAAATTAAACCTAATTAATAAAATAACAAGGTAAATTTAGCCATGCAATTATATGGGCTGTTTTGGGCCGAATTTTACATGTAATTCTCCTAAAGATTAAAAAATTAAATTAAACAAGTAGGATGTTTACGAATTGGGCCCTTTGACATTTTGGCCTGATTTTCAACTAAGTATGAAGAAATTTCTTGATTGGGCTGGATTTTGGTTATTGGGCCTCGCCTTCAAGAATTTGGGCTCGTGATCCATCTCCTACCAAAATTGGGTCGTTGACGCTCGTAATGGAGATCCAATGTGTTTTGGCTGCAAGATTTGGTTTCTTGGACCAAGATTTCCAAGATTTGAAATCTTGATTTTCTTGATTCTTGAAATCTCTTCGAACAGCAAAATTGGGCCAAGATTCGATTTCTTGATTTTCTTGAAAACAAGAAAGTGAATCTTGATTTTCTTGTTCTCTTGTGTATGAATCTAAGGCCTTGCTAACAAGCTCTTGAATGGTCCCATTTAGTTTGGACCGCATTTGTCGGGCCTTTGATCTCGTTATTGGGCCTTGTGGCAATTTGAGCCCATCACGTTCTTGAACTTGGATTGGGCCTTTATGACTCGTATCATAGAGACTTATTAGTGCACGAGGCCCGTAGTGGTGGACTTATGGGAAACTTTGGAGTCAACAAGACGCTTGCAACCCTTTAAGAACACTTCTATTGGCCGCAAATGCACAAATATGTGGAACAAGTTTGCAAGAGGTGCATAGCTTGTAAAAAGGCTAAATCGAAGGTTTAACCACATGGTTTATATACGCCATTACCTATTCTTAAAGCTCCATTGGTCGATATCTCCATGGACTTCGTTCTTGGACTACCGCCACAAAAACGGGGAAAGATTCTATCTTTGTGGTTGTCGATCGTTTTTTGAAAATGTCTCATTTTATTGCTTGCACTAAAACTGATGACGCTATTCATGTTGCAAATTTGTTCTTCAGAGACATTGTTCAACTTCATGGCATTCCTCGTACCATTGTATCGGATCGTGATGCAAAATTTTTGAGCCACTTTTGGAGATCCTTGTGGGTAAAATTAGAAACCAAATTATTATTCTCGACCACCAGCCACCCCCAAACCGATGGCCAAACGAAAGTCATCAATAGGGTATTGTCAACATTACTTCGGGCCATCATCCGTAAAAAATCGAAGTCTTGGGAAGATTGCCTACCACATATTGAGTTTGCCTACAACCACTCCGTCCATACTACTACCAAATATTCGCCTTTTGAAATTGTATATGGTTTCAATCCATTGACACCTTTAGATTTATTACCTTTGCCTACTAATCGATTGGTTCATGCAGATGCGAAGAAAAAGGCTAACTTTGTCAAAGAATTACATCAAAAGGTGCGAACTAACATTGAGGCAAGAACTGAGTCATACGTGCGTAACGCTAACAAAGGATGAAAACAAGTGGTCTTCAAACCCGAAGAGTGGGTTTGGGTTCACATGCGCAAGGAGCATTTTTTGGCTCAACGAAAATCAAAATTGTTACCTCGCGAAGACGGTCCTTTCCAAATTCTTGAGCGCATCAATGAAAACTCTTATAAACTTGATTTTCCTGGTGAATTTAACATTAGTGCAACTTTTAACGTGTCAGATTTAACCCCTTTTGACACAGATTTTAACTTGAGGACAAGTTGTTTCGAAGAGGGGAGAATGATAAGATCACGTCCAGGAGTGCACCAAGTTCTAGCAAGGATTCAACAGTTCTACCCCAAGGACCAATTACACGAGCTCGAGCTAAGCAATTCAAAGAGGCCATTTCGGCCTTAGTTAACCAATTGTGGGGTGAGGCTTTGGTTGGAGAAATAGAACAAGTTGGGACCAGTTCAATAAAGTTTCCTTGCAACATATTGCAAACTGATTTCAGCTCAATTCTAGCTCTTTGAACCCGTTCCAATTAAATTGAACTTTTTATTTTTCAGCTTTGCATTTAGTTGCATTTTAATCATTGCATTTAAGCATCTTAGTTTAATAAATGAGTTGCTGGTTATTAATTCAACTCATTTTAGTTTAATTAAATTAAGTTTTTATGAACTTGATTTAATAGATGCATGAGTTAAAGTTCATTTAATAATGCTTCTCTTAATTAAGCTAGTTGCTAGAATAAATGATGCATAAGTGTTAGTACATTTATTTAAGTTAGTTGTTAATTTGTTTTAAGCTTAATAATTGAATAAATGTGTTGGTTACATGTGTTAATTGCAGGTGACTTCCCAGCTCACATGCATTACATTTAAAGGCTATTATGCATTCAATAAGGTGACTTTTCAAGAGATTTCGGTTACAAAAGACGGGGCTGTTACAAAGAGGCTTTATACATCATTAAGAAGAGCATTATTCTTCTGTAAATTGGGCAGCATCTTTGTTTTATCTTCCATAACCGTTTGCTTCATGAGTAATCACTACATGCATTCAATTCTCCATCAAAGAAGCTGGTGTCTTTTTAGTTGGTCATGAAGACTTCAAAGACTTTGAAAGCAACTTAATTGAAGAAATAAATCACATTGAAGGTTGGACTTACTTGGGATAGAATTTCAAGAGTTGTGAATTTTCATTAGAGCTCATTTGTGAGGCAAACTTTTCTCCATTTTCGTTCAAGGATTCGTTGGCTACCTAGTGTTCTAGTTGTGTCATCCATTTTCTTTGTCGGAAATTGAACTTATCACTACTCGTAGTGTGGTGTTCAAACATGCTGAGGTTCCTATCTTGCTAGATAGTGGGTCGAGGTCACCTTAACCACTCTTAAATCGAACTAAAGGGCTTATAAGCAACGGGTAGATACCAAATTGGTATTGGTTCTTGTTTGCACTTTTGTTCAATCCATTTTTCTTTCTTAACCATTTGGTTCCAAAACTAATTCTTTCTTTTCACATCTTACTATTTCGAACCAAAATAAATTCCTTCTTTTCCACATTACCTTTTTCATACCATATATGCTTAAACCAGCTACTAATTTGTCATAACAATTTCATTCCATATCAATTTCACTTAACTAAATTACTATTGCTTCGCGTAGACGATTGGGCATTTTACATACAATTTGATACATCACGTAGTCGGATCATATCAATTTTGGTTCAAAATAGTAAGATGTGAAAAGAAAGAATTAGTTTTGGAACCAAATGGTTAAGAAAGAAAAATGGATTGAACAAAAGTGCAAACAAGATCCAATACTGATTTGGTATCGACCCGTTGCTTATAAGCCCTTTAGTTCGGTTTAAGAGTGGTTAAGGTGACCCTGAACCACTATCTAGCAAGATAGAAACCTCGGTATGTTTGAATGCCACACTACAAGTAGTGATAAGTTCGGTTTCCGACAAAGAAAACGGATGACACAACTAGAACACTAGGTAGCCAATGAATCCTTGAACAAAAATGAAGAAAATTTTGCCTCACAAATTTGGCAGCATAACATTAGCAAAATGTCCCAAAAGTTCTCCATTAAATAAGCTGATTACATATATTTATAATGTCAAAAAAAGGCTAGCTGAATGGTCACTTTTAATTAAGCTAATAATGAGCTCTAATGAAAATTCACAACTCTTGAAATTCTATCCCAAGTAACTCCAACCTTCAATGTGATTTAGTTCTTCAATTAAGTTGCTTTCAAAGTCTTTTAAAGTCTCCATGAACAACCGAAAAGACACCAGCTTCTTTGATGGAGAATTGAATGCATGTAGTGATTACTCATGAAGCAAATTGTTATGGAAGATGAAACAAAGATGCTGCCCAATTTAAAGAAGAATAATGCTCTCCTTTAATTGATAAAACAACTTCTTAATGATGTATAAAGCCTCTTTGTAACAACCCCCTTCTTTTGTAACCCAAATCTCTTGAAAAGTCACCTTATTGAATGCATAACAGCCTTTAAATGTAATGGATGTGAGCTGGAAAGTCACCTGCAATTAACACATGTAACCGACACATTTATTCAATTATTAAGCTTAAAACAAATTAACAACTAACTTAAATAAATGAACTAACACTTATGCATATTTATTCCAGCAACTAGTTTAATTAAGAGAAGCATTATTAAATGAACTTTAACTCATGTATCAATAAATTATCCTAGTAACTAGATTATTTAAAGAAGCAACTATTAAATCAAGTTCATAAAAACTCAATTTAATTAAACTAAAATGAGTTGAATTAATAACCAGCAACTCATTTATTAAACTAAGATGCTTAAATGCAAGGATTAGAATGCAACTAAATGCAAAGTTGAAAAATAAAAAAGTTCAGTTTAATTGGAACGGGTTCAAAGAGCTGGAATTGACCTGAAATCGGCTTGCAATATGTTGCAATGAAACTTTATTGAACTGGTCCCAACTCGTTCTATTTCTCCAACCAAAGCTGATACGGCCACGCCTCGGGCACACTTTTGGACCAGCTCCCTAAGCATTGCTTGCAAATCCATGCAAGCTGAAATAGTTCAATTCCTTTTCGTTGAGCTCCGTTTAGCTCGTTTCCAGCTCACTCGAGCTCAAGTCAGCTCAATCGAGCTCAATTTAGCTATAATTCAGCTCATTTATTTTATTGGTTGAATAATTAAAGTATTTATTAACTTAGTTTAAGTTATTACAGCTCATAATTATGTTTTGATTTATTTCATGTTTTTAAAGTTGTCTTAGCCGAATTTAATATGTTTAGCTTAAGACTTTATTAAATTTGTCTATTTTAAATTTATGTGTTAATTAATATATCTATTTTTAATTAATTTGTTCATGTTTCATGTAGGTACAGCCGAATGTGGAGATTCATTCAAGCTAGGTGCATGAACGTCTACTTACAATGCATGATGTGGGAACACAATTAAAGATGATGCATGAATGATTCAATACAATGAATGGAAGAGTGCATGAATATCCACCTACATGCATCGGTGGCTGACCATTGAATTTCCTATGCACCTATTCGGCCAAAAGATAACTTTTGAAGTGTCCATTCACACCTTGGCCGAATCTAGACAAAGCTATTGGCATCCCATGCATTCATCAGCCCTCAAGTGAGCCGAATTTGGAAGAGACATTTAGCAAGCATAATGCCGTTCACACTTGGAGTTCACACCCATGTCTATTCAGTTGGCCATGTTCACACCTAAAGGACTCTTCAAGGCTGACTTTTCACACTTATTTTGGCCATTCACGTTCTCCTTTAATGCTGGTATTTTTTCAGCCAAGAGTTGCATCTTAATGAGCTCATTTAAGCTCATTGGCCGAACCTAGCTGCTGCCATGCACCTTTCCAAGCATTCCAAGTTCATTTGCTTAGTCAAGAAGCTGCCTATTGGACTTCAATCAGCTGAATTTAGCTACAACAACTTAATGCTTCAATTCTAGAATTTTCTAGCTTAATTTGCTTAGCCATGAAGATGACCATTCGGCTAGCTAGTACTTAGTCTATAAATAGTTTGCTATTTCATTTTGTGAGAGGACTTTTTGTCAAATTTTTGAATGAACTATTGTTCTTGTGAGGTTACCTCCTCTCTTCTTTTGTTCGAGTCTCGAAGCGACTTATCTAGCTTGCTAGTGGTGTCAATCCGAACTCCATTGAACTTATCACCGAATCGGTGTGGCGTTCAACCATATTTTTATACCTTTGGTTCTTACCTCTATATAGGTATTGGGTCAAGGTTCGCTTCTATCCTTCCACAAATTTCACCTTAAGCAATATAAGTCCCGGGGCAATACTTTACATAGTATTGAATCGTTCTTAATACTTAAGTTCATTTTTTTCATCTCCATCCTATTTATTAAATATAAACTTTATTTCTTTTCTTATTAAACCGAACCTACAAAATATCCGAATTTAGCCTATCTTTTGAACCCTTTTAAAAGTCTTCCGCTTAAACTGAAAATAATCTTCATCTTAAAACAATTTCGAACGAACTTCTCGTCGACGATCGGGCAACTTTGTGAAACGACTCGATTAACCTGGGCCGGATCACATCATTTGGTATCAGAGCTACTAAAACGAGGAGCACCGACGTTCGTAATAAGGCCGCAAGTAGGTTCGAAACGTGAAAAAAAATCAAAAAAAAATTGAGTTGTAATTTAATTTTTTTTCCCTTGTATTTAGCTTACTATTGTATTGGAGTAACAAAAAAAAATCAAAAAAAAAATTCGAAAAAAAAAATTGATTGAAAAAAAAATTTCAAAAAAAAAAGTGAAAAAAAAAATCGAGCAAAAAAAAAGGTGAGCAAAAAAAAATCAAGTTAAAAAAAAGTGAAAAGTCTTGCGAGTTTTTATTTTATTTTTTTTCTTTCCCTCTTATTTGCTCCAATCATCAAGTTTCCCTTCCTACCATTATTTACCATCCCAACGCCACACTTAGCCTTGATTTTATTTTGTTTAGCCTACCCTACACCCACATCATTCCTTTGTAACCTATTTTGAAACCGACCCTCAAGCAGCAAATTAAGTCTATCGAGACGAATTACGAAATTGTGAGACGAGGTCGAAAGGTAAAAGGCACGTGTGTTTTACATCAAAGAAAAAGCCTAGAAGAGTGTAAACACGAGTGCGAGTGAAAATCATTATTTCTTTGTGAGAGATTGGTGAGGATTTTGAATTGGTGAGGTTCATTTACTATTTATTCTATCTTTCGATTTTCTAACATTTTCTTGAATCATGTCTCAAGAAGAATTCTCTACCGATGAATTTCAATACTTGGTGAACGAGATGGGCCGAATATTGGATGAAAAACTAAGCCCATTAAAAAGACGTTTGGACCGAGTGGAGGAAAAAGCCCGACGGAAGCAAACTACACCGAGTCGAGAAATAGAGTTAAGTGCATCACGACGACATTATTCGAGAAGAGACACATATCAAGACTCCTATTCAACAAGGCTTTCGAGACCGCGAGAAGAAAACTTCGAGTCAAAAATCACTCGAGATGAGCGAGAAAGGACGAGCTATTCCTCGTATGCTTCAAAGAAGTCCTTCCCAAAGGATTGTTCTCGAAGAAATGGACGAGAAGCTTATGAAAATATTTTCTCTTTCTTTGAGCCAAATGATTATATTTTTGATTCTTTCGTGTCGACTGCACATTGTAATGAAATCGAAAAAGCGAGAGAAAAAGAAAATGAAGAGAAAGAATTCGAAAAAGAAATTGAGATTGTACAAGAGTACGAGCGAGAAAAAGAAATCGAAAGAAAAGAAAAAGAGATTGAAAAAGAAAAAGAAATCCAAAAAGAGAGTGAGGTCGAAAATAAAAGTGAAAATGAGAGAGGAAATGAAAAGAGAAAAAGAGAAGTTGAGATTAGAAAAGAAACGAGAGAAAAAGAGATAAACGAACCAGAAAAAGTGAGGAGCATTTCGACTAATCCATATGAAACTTGTTCTTGTTCTGTTTCTTCTTTCCAGGTGCCCGAGATATCAAACGATAATTGTCAACTTCACTACCTTTCCGATGAAAGACATTTTCATATGGTCAGTATAGGTAAGGTTGAAGATGAAAACGTGCCTCAAGAGTTCAAAGGTAAGAGAGGTGAGGAAATGTTAACGATCGAGTCACGACCCCCAGGTTTGAAAATTGTTGAAATACTTTTTAGTGACTTAATTTCTAAACGCTCTCTTTATTTTGGTCTGATTAATTGCTACTCCCTGAATGTGGTTGATTTTTGTTCCAATCAACAAACCAAAGGTTTAATTTTGCGTGATGACGGTTTTTCACGAAAGGCGATTAAATTCTTCATTTGTGACAATTTTGTGCACCAATTAACGCTTTGTGGAAAATCCATAAATTTGTGCAAGTATGAATTGATGAATGTAAAAAGTTTTAATTGTTTGTCCCTGTGTATGCAAAAATCCCATTGGTTTAACGTGTTTGGTTTAATGAAATTTTTGCTACATTTTGGCATGAATACTCAAAATCAAGTTTTTAAACCCGGAATCTATTTTGGTTCGTTTTATGGGAAAGTCAAGCTTCATCAATTTTGTGTGAACAATTTCTATTGTTTTGATAATTGGGTGTTGAATAAGGAACTGAGGTATGAAAAATTTGATTTCAATTTAAATTCATTCCTTAATCCATTTTTGTGGTTGTATTTGAAGTTCGCATTTCATTTCGTTAAGGTTAATTCAGCCACAGAGATTCGACTAGGCTACATTTCTGAGGAGAGAAGATTTATGATGATCGAAAAAGGTAAAAATGATCCTTGTTTTTCCATCCCTCGAGGTAAACAAGGTATGATTTACGATAACTTTAAAATTTCTCTGCCCTATTCGGTTGGTAATAAAATTTTTGTTGAAGAATTGGTTGTTGCAAGGAATTTAAATTGTGATGTGTTTAACTGTTCAGCTTTATTTAAAAATGATCTTTGTTTTACTACTTTTAAAGGTAAGGCTCATGAACTTTTTGAAACATCGTTGTTCTCTTTAGGTGGTGCCAAAGATTGTTTTGTTGATTTGATTCGTTATTCACATATTGGTTATGACTTGTGGAAACAATTTGAGGCATTTGATTGCCTTAGAACATGTTCATTTTCGTTTCGAATAATTGACGAGGCATTAACGAGTAAATTAGTTTGTTTGCATGGTTGTGAACATGTTGCTTTGCATCCGTCCACTCCCATGGAATTTTCTTATTCTATTTTGCTTGCATTTGGATTACAAATTTATTTGAAACCATTTTTGTTAACTCATGGTTATTCCTTTCAGTTGTCCCAATTCCAATCCATCCCGTTCGACCGAGGAAAGCTAAGTAAAAGTTGCTGCGATCGAGTGAACCAATGGCTCGATTTGGGGACAAATCGCTTTAAAGAGGGAGGGGATGATACGGCCACGCCTCGGGCACACTTTTGGACCAGCTCCCTAAGCATTGCTTGCAAATCCATGCAAGCTGAAATAGTTCAATTCCTTTTCGTTGAGCTCCGTTTAGCTCGTTTCCAGCTCACTCGAGCTCAAGTCAGCTCAATCGAGCTCAATTTAGCTATAATTCAGCTCATTTATTTTATTGGTTGAATAATTAAAGTATTTATTAACTTAGTTTAAGTTATTACAGCTCATAATTATGTTTTGATTTATTTCATGTTTTTAAAGTTGTCTTAGCCGAATTTAATATGTTTAGCTTAAGACTTTATTAAATTTGTCTATTTTAAATTTATGTGTTAATTAATATATCTATTTTTAATTAATTTGTTCATGTTTCATGTAGGTACAGCCGAATGTGGAGATTCATTCAAGCTAGGTGCATGAACGTCTACTTACAATGCATGATGTGGGAACACAATTAAAGATGATGCATGAATGATTCAATACAATGAATGGAAGAGTGCATGAATATCCACCTACATGCATCGGTGGCTGACCATTGAATTTCCTATGCACCTATTCGGCCAAAAGATAACTTTTGAAGTGTCCATTCACACCTTGGCCGAATCTAGACAAAGCTATTGGCATCCCATGCATTCATCAGCCCTCAAGTGAGCCGAATTTGGAAGAGACATTTAGCAAGCATAATGCCGTTCACACTTGGAGTTCACACCCATGTCTATTCAGTTGGCCATGTTCACACCTAAAGGACTCTTCAAGGCTGACTTTTCACACTTATTTTGGCCATTCACGTTCTCCTTTAATGCTGGTATTTTTTCAGCCAAGAGTTGCATCTTAATGAGCTCATTTAAGCTCATTGGCCGAACCTAGCTGCTGCCATGCACCTTTCCAAGCATTCCAAGTTCATTTGCTTAGTCAAGAAGCTGCCTATTGGACTTCAATCAGCTGAATTTAGCTACAACAACTTAATGCTTCAATTCTAGAATTTTCTAGCTTAATTTGCTTAGCCATGAAGATGACCATTCGGCTAGCTAGTACTTAGTCTATAAATAGTTTGCTATTTCATTTTGTGAGAGGACTTTTTGTCAAATTTTTGAATGAACTATTGTTCTTGTGAGGTTACCTCCTCTCTTCTTTCGTTCGAGTCTCGAAGCGACTTATCTAGCTTGCTAGTGGTGTCAATCCGAACTCCATTGAAGTTATCACCGAATCGGTGTGGCGTTCAACCATATTTTTATACCTTTGGTTCTTACCTCTATATAGGTATTGGGTCAAGGTTCGCTTCTATCCTTCCACAAATTTCACCTTAAGCAATATAAGTCCCGGGGCAATACTTTACATAGTATTGAATCGTTCTTAATACTTAAGTTCATTTTTTTCATCTCCATCCTATTTATTAAATATAAACTTTATTTCTTTTCTTATTAAACCGAACCTACAAAATATCCGAATTTAGCCTATCTTTTGAACCCTTTTAAAAGTCTTCCGCTTAAACTGAAAATAATCTTCATCTTAAAACAATTTCGAACGAACTTCTCGTCGACGATCGGGCAACTTTGTGAAACGACTCGATTAACCTGGGCCGGATCACATCAAAAGCCTCGCCCCACAATTGGTTAACTAAGGCCAAAATGGCCTCTTTGAATTGCTTAGCTCGAGCTCGCGTAATTGGTCCTTAGGGTAGCACCATTGAATCCTTGCTGGAACTTGGTGCACTCCGGGACGTGATCGTATCAAGTAGGCTACAGGCCTTCCATCTTGTGGCAAAACGGCTCCAATGCCAATTCCTAAGGCATCAGACTCTGTAATACCTTAAAAATTTTTACAGATATTATCCTTGATATAGTAAAATAAGGAAATAAAGTGACAAAAAGGAAAATTTTGAGTTATGTCAAAATTGAAAAGTATATTATGATATTTTAATTCAAGAAAGGACTAAATTGTAAAAGTGAGAAAAGTTTTGTTGCACAAGAGTAAATACTCAAATTTGAGGGGTTAAAGTGTAAATATTAAAAAGTTAAAGGACCAATAGTGTAAATATTTTAAGAGTGGAATGATCTAGAAACTAAGGAAAATGGATGAATTAGGACCAAATTGAATAGGTGAAGAACTATGAGGGACTAAATTGCAATTTTACCAAATTAAATGATGACTCAATGATGGAATTTTAAAAGATAATAAAGGGAAAAATGGTCAATTGGAAGAGAGAGAAATCTAGAAAGCAATGATGATGTTGGAGATATTTTAGATTAAATAAATAAATAAATATTAGTTTATTAATATTTTAATTTAATTTTTAAATGATATTTTTATTATTTTATTATTATTTTATTTAGTATATATAAGGAAAGAAAGATGAAGAATCATTATCTTTTTTCCCATGCACCCAACGTATGAAGAGAAAAGGAAGAAAGAAACTTTCTTTTCTTTACAATTTGGTCCTTCTACCAAAAATTTACCATTTTCACCCAAAAATCAAAAGAATTTCCATAGCTACCAAGAGAGAAAAATGTTAAGGAGGCTATGGGAGGTTAAAATGTCAAGTTGGATTCAAGAAATGGAAGCTAAAGGAGAGAGAAAATCAAGATGAAGGTTGAAATCAATAGAACAAGGTAAGAACATCACGATTTCAATATATTTTTAAGTTTGATTGATATGAGGTTGCGCGCGGACCAAGATCGAGTTGCCAAGTCACGGGAAACTCCTACGAAAGCTCTAAACGAACAGATCTGAAATCAAAAACAAAGATTAAGATTAAACCGAATTAGATTTGAATTTAAAATTTCCAAATTCAATTAAAAGAGCAGCAAGAAGAAAAGAAATAGAATCGATGAATCAAACGAAATTGAGAAGAAAGAAAAGATGCGAATCTGCCAAGGAATTGATTCGGCCAAGAATGCCCAATTTCCAGCAATCAATTGATTCCCAAATTGAAAGAAATCCAATCGGCCAAACCCTAGGAATTGGGGATTTTTGGGTTCGAATGGGTGCTGCCAATAGGAGAACAACTTAAACGATGAGATCTTGAGTTTAATCAATGCTGGAAAACAAACAAGAACAGCAAAATATTAGATGAGAAATCGGCATAAGTATAAGCAAAGAAAAGTAAAGAAAGAAATCGAAAATAGCAAGAATTAAAGGATAAGTCCTAAAGATCCTTGAAATCCCGAAAGATTTCACAAATCTCTTCAAACGGCTCTAATCTCCCCTCCAAAGAATATCGATGGCAAGAAGAAGGTTGAAGATGGCTCCCACAATCAAAAGATTGTTAAAACAACTTCTAAAGAAAACTCAAGAGAGAATTCTTGGAGAAAACCCCAAAGAAAATTCTGCACTCAACAAATCTGAAATTTGATAGAAAAAATAATAATAAGATGTTTTTACAAAGGGTGGCTGGCCAATGCTTATATAGGCCTCCAACAAATCCTAATCTCACAAGTAACTAATAAAAAAATTAAACCTAATTAATAAAATAACAAGGTAAATTCGGCCATGCACTTATATGGGCTGTTTTGGGCCGAATTTTACATGTAATGCTCCTAAAGATTAAAAAATTAAATTAAACAAGTAAGATGTTTACAAATTGGGCCCTTTGACATTTTGGCCTGATTTTCAACTAAGTATGAAGAAATTTCTTGATTGGGCTGGATTTTGGTTATTGGGCCTCGCCTTCAAGAATTTGGGCTCGTGATCCATCTCCTACCAAAATTGTGTCGTTGACGCTCGTAATGGAGATCCAATGCGTTTTGGCTGCAAGATTTGGTTTCTTGGACCAAGATTTGAAATCTTGATTTTCTTGATTCTTGAAATCTCTTCGAACAGCAAAATTGGGCCAAGATTCGGTTTCTTGATTTTCTTGAAAACAAGAAAGTGAATCTTGATTTTCTTGTTCTCTCGTGTATGCATCTAAGGCCTTGCTAACAAGCTCTTGAATGGTCCCATTTAGTTTGGACCGCATTTGTCGGGCCTTTGATCTTGTTATTGGGCCTTGTGGCAATTTGAGCCCATCACGTTCTTGAACTTGGATTGGGCCTTTATGACTCGTATCATTCCCCCCTTTCTCAAAAAGATTCGTCCTTGAATCTAAAAAATCAAATGGGGACAAGTCAGCCACATTAAAAGTAGAACTTACATTGTACTCACTAGGTAGAGCAATTTTATAGGCATTATCGTTGATCCGCTCGAGTACTTGGAAAGGCCCATCGCCCCTTGGGTCCAACTTAGTCTTCCTTTTTGTAGGAAATCATTCTTTCCTCAAATGGACCCAAACCCAATCTCCGGGTTCTAGTACAACCCGTTTGCGCCCCTTGTTTGCTTTGTTGGTGTTGGCGTCATTTGTTTTGGCTATTCGCTGTCTAGCCTTCTCATGTAAGGATTTCACCAACTCAGCTTTCTGTTCGCCATCTAAATTCATAACGTGTTCAAGAGGTAATGGTGCAAGATCAAGTACTGTTAATGGGTTAAAACCATAAACAAGTTCAAATGGGGAATAACCAGTTGTAGAATGAATAGATCTATTATATGCAAATTCAACGAATGGTAGGCATTCTTCCCAATTTCTAATGTTCTTTCCCACAATAGCTCGTAATAGAGTCCCTAAGATTCGATTAACTACTTCAGTTTGACCATCAGTTTGGGGGTGACATGTAGTAGAATAAAGCAATTTAGTACCAAGCTTACCCCACAATACCTTCCAAAAGTGGCTAAGGAATTTGACATCTCTATCAGAAACAATTGTTTTAGGGATGCCATGAAGTCTTACCACTTCTTTAAAGAATAAGTCTGCCACATGTGTAGCATCATCTGTTTTGTGACAAGGAATAAAATGTGACATCTTTGGAAACCTGTCAACAACAACAAATATACTATCTCTTCCTTTTTTTGTTCGAGGCAAACCTAAAATAAAATCCATGGATAAATCTACCCAAGGTGAAGTAGGAATCGGTAGAGGAGTGTAAAGGCCATGAGGCATTACCTTAGATTTTGCTTGTTTGCATGTAATGCACTTGGAACATACCTTTTCCACATCCTTCTTCATATGTGGCCAATGGAAGTGTTCTTGCAATATGTCTAGTGTTTTGGCCACTCCAAAATGTCCCATTAATCCCCCACTATGGGCTTCATGAATCAACAATTCTCTCATGGAACACTTTGGTATGCATAACCTGTTTAAACGAAAAAGCAAGCCATCTACAAGATAAAATTTTTCAAAAGCAGTATGTCCACAATTCGTATAGATATGGCTGAAATCAGTATCATCATCATATAACTCTTTAATATGTTCAAACCCTAAGACTTTAGCATTCAATGTAGTTATTAAAGTATATCGTCTAGACAAAGCATCTGCAACTACATTATCGTTACCTGTTTTATATTGAATCATATAAGGGGATGTTTCAATGAATTCTACCCATCGGGCATGTCTTTTACTCAACTTACCTTGTCCCTTTAACCATTTAAGAGACTCATGATCTGTATGTATGACAAACTCATTAGGCAGCAAATAATGTTGCCATACTTGAAGTGCACGAACTAATGCCAATAGTTCTTTGTCATAAGTCGAGTAATTTAACTGTGCACCATTCAATTTCTCTCTAAAATAAGCAATAGGTTGCTTATCTTGCATTAAAACAGCGCCGATTCCAATTCCTGAAGCATCACACTCAAGTTCAAAAGCTTTAGCAAAATCAGGTAATTTAAGCAAAGGAGCAGAACATAACTTAGCTTTTAGAGTCTGAAAAGCTTTTTCTTGGGTTTCACCCCATTTGAAACCCACTGATTTCTTTATAACTTCAGTCAATGGGGCAGCAATAGTAGAGAAATCTTTCACAAATCGTCTATAAAAACTGGCTAAACCATGGAAAGATCTCACCTCAGTTACCGATTTAGGAGTCGGCCACTCCTTAATTGCCTTAACTTTGTCCTCGTCGACATGAAGACCTTGAGCACTAACTATGAAACCTAAGAATATTAGTTTATCACAACAGAATGTGCATTTATCAAGGTTGGCAAATAATCTTTCAGTTCGTAGAATATCCAAAACGGTTCGAACATGGAAAACATGATCATCTAATGACTTTGAGTAAATTAAAATATCATCAAAGTAAACTACTACAAATTTACCCAAATGTAGCCTCAAAACATGATTCATTAATCTCATAAATGTACTAGGTGCATTAGTAAGGCCGAAAGGCATAACTAACCATTCATACAATCCAAATTTTGTTTTAAAGGCTGTTTTCCATTCATCCCCTTCCCTCATTCGAATTTGATGATAACCGCTTTTTAAATCAATTTTTGTAAATATTAATCAACCATGTAATTCATCAAGCATATCATCAAGTCTAGGGATTGGGTGTCGATACTTTACCGTTATCTTGTTGATTGGGCGACAATCAACAGACATACGAAACGTACCATCTTTCTTTGGCACCAATAAGACAGGAACAGCACAAGGACTTAGGCTCTCACGAATGTACCCTTTGTCTAGTAATTCCTCAACTTACCTTTGCAATTCCTTTGTCTCCTCGGGATTGCATCTATAGGCTGGTCGATTGGGATTGAAGCTCTGGGTACTAAGTCAATTTGATGTTCTATCCCTCGTAAAGGTGGTAAACCTTTAGGGGCCTCACTAAAAATATCCTCATAATCCTGCAAAAGAGATTGAAACACACTAGGCAAATTTTCGTTAATGTTAGATAAAGATAAATAATTTTGCCTAAACCTCACAAGGATACAAGGCTGTTTATTAAGTAGGGCTCTCTTCACATCTTTTTTTGTTGCCAAAAGATTTTTTCCGCTCATTTTAACACTAGAGGATTCACTCACCTTTGGGCTTTTTAAATTTTGACTTTTTCCACTACTATTAGCCTCTTTTCTCTCTGTCTTTTGTACTTGCTCTTTCTCCCTTACCCCCTCACAAAATTTTATCATCCTCAATTGATCTTTATATACATCAGTAGGATTTAAAGGAGCAAAAGTGAATTTCTTGCCTTTAAATACAAGGGAGTACCGATTAAGTTTACCTTGGTGTGTAACATCGCGATCAAATTGCCAAGGTTGTCCAAGGAGCAAGTGTGCCGCATGCATGGGGACTACATCACACCATACGTCATCCTCATAATTGCCGAGTTTAAAAGTGACCAAGGACTGTTTCGTAACTTTAACTTCGGAACATTCATTAATCCACTGAAGGTGATATGGCTTAGGGTGTTTGGTACAAGGCAACTTTAAAGAATCCACCAAATAACTACTCACTACATTCGAGCAACTCCCACTATCAATAATGAGTGAACATAAGTTACCTTTAATAAAACACCGAGAATGGAAAATATTGGTCCTTTGGCTCTCATCGTCTTTCATCTGAATGTTAAGGGTTCGGCGAACTACAAAGCAATGGAAATTAGCAAAGTCCCCTTCTTTTGGTGGTTCGACCAACTCTTCGCCATTATCACTGTCATCCACAAGTTCTGGCATATCTGGATCTATTTTATCAGAGTCAGAAGTGTACTCACCATTATCTTTCAGAAGAAGTAATCTCGTGTTAGGGCATTCCCTACTATAATGACCACGCCCTTTGCACTTAAAGCACTAAATCTCACGAGTCCTCTTCGCACTCGAATCTCCTAAATTGGGCTGCTTAGAAGGTGTTTGCGTTTTAACAGGAGCCCCTTTTTTCCAATCTGATTGCTTGCTTCCATTACTCAAAGAAGGCTTGTTAGTAACGAAAGGTGATTTTGAGCTCTTAAAATCAGAATTGGAATTGTTACCTCGGTAATATTGCGAAGTCGAGAAGGAACCAAACCTTTGTTCCTTTAGTTGTTGCTCGATCTCAATGGCTTTATGAACTGCTTCTTCCAAATCAATGTAAGTTTGTAGCCTCAATGTATTAGCTATCGGCCTGTTCAAACCATCAATAAATCGAACCATAGTTGTTTCTTCATCCTCCTCCACATTAGCTCTCTGAATGAGCATCTCCATCTCTTTAAAATATTCATCCACTTTCCTACTACCTTGGATAAGTCTTCTCAGCTTTGTTTTAATTTCTCTATAGTAGTGAGGTGGAACAAACCTTTTACGCATAATCTGTTTCAACTCATCCCATGTCGAAATCTCACCTTCATAATTTATATGGCGGTTTACCCCAAGTTGAGTCCACCAACTTAATGCATAATCAGAAAATTCCAGTGTTGCTAACGCTACCTTTTCATCATCTGGACATTTATAATACCGAAACATAAGTTCAATCTTAGTTTCCCATTCACAATAAGCGTCAGGATCATTCTTACCACGAAATTGGGGAATTGTGAATTTCGGTTTTGCCAAAGAAGGTTGCCCACGATCATGAAAATCATCATCCATTCTAGTGACATGTCGAGGGCCGCGCCTCTGGGGTTGGTTATCCCTATCTTCTTTGATTGGATCTCGATATTGAGGTTCTTGATTCAATTGCACCTCATTGATGGTACCAGTCAAAGCTCGAAGAGCAGCAGCCTGTTCATCCAACTGTTGTTGGAATTTTTTAAATATGTCACTATTATTATCACCTGTAGACATTTTTTTAAAACCTGCAAAACACTCAACACTCAAAAATAAAAGTTATCAAACCTCACTGTTAATCACTCAAAAAGAAAAAATCAAATTCTCAATGAGGTCGAATTCAATCTTGTGAGTTCTTTATCAGAGTTTATATCAACCAATTAGAGAGTGTGAACCAAACTACCAAAGAATCCTAATTTGCACTAGGATGCCAAAAACTGACGAGACACCAATTGATTCGTGTTGCACCGAGGAAGAAGTTGTGCACACGTTTAAATCCTACTAACACAAGAAACAAGAAGGTGTTAGATAACGTAAAGGATGAATAAAGGTAAACAAATGAAAACCTACAGCTAAGAATCAATAAAAATTGCTGAAAATAGAAAACCCGAAAAACGCGGAGTAACTTGACAACTTCGTTCGAGGTGTTCCCGATCTCCAAAAATCACGAAATTAAATCTGGAGTGTCCTTATATATTGAATTTTTGATCTGGAAATTTTGGTCACCAAATTCAACCCGCTGAATCTTTTTTTAAATTTTTAATGAATTTCGTCTTTTTTTGATTTTTTGACTTTTTTGACTGATTTTTTTGCGGGAATAATTTTTTTATATTCAATCACAGTGCCAAAAACATGTATGTAAAATTTCAGATCAATAGGACAACGTTTCCCACTCAAATGAATTTTTTTGAACAATTTTTCTGGGTAAAACTGCTGTTTATGCTTTAAAAAATAGAGATCAGTTTAGAAATCAACCAAGAACACCCAAAACGCCCAAAATCTGATACCAAATGATATAAGGTTGCGCGCGGACCAAGATCGAGTTGCCAAGTCACGGGAAACTCCTACGAAAGCTCTAAACGAACAGATCTGAAATCAAAAACAAAGATTAAGATTAAACCGAATTAGATTTGAATTTAAAATTCCCAAATTCAATTAAAAGAGCAGCAAGAAGAAAAGAAATAGAATCGATGAATCAAACGAAATTGAGAAGAAAGAAAAGATGCGAATCTGCCAAGGAATTGATTCGGCCAAGAATGCCCAATTTCCAGCAATCAATTGATTCCCAAATTGAAAGAAATCCAATCGGCCAAACCCTAGGAATTGAGGATTTTTGGGTTCGAATGGGTGCTGCCAATAGGAGAACAACTTAAACGATGAGATCTTGAGTTTAATCAATGCTGGAAAACAAACAAGAACAGCAAAATATAAGATGAGAAATCGGCACAAGTATAAGCAAAGAAAAATAAAGAAAGAAATCGAAAATAGCAAGAATTAAAGGATAAGTCCTAAAGAT